>NC_056744.1:1195943452-1196165179 GCF_019279795.1 Protopterus annectens
AGTTTTAGGTGACTCTTTGTGTGTGTGTGTGTGTGTGTGTGTGTGTGTGTGTGTGTGTGTGTGTGTGTGTGTGTGTGTGTGTGTGTGTGTGTGTGTGTGTGTGTGTGTGTGTGTGTCTACCTGGAAGATTGTAGCAGTGGGGCTAGTTAGGGGATAGGTAGGATAGAGATGTGCCTATATGTGTGTGTCTGTGTGTGTGTGTGTGTGTGTGTGTGTGTGTGTGTGTGTGTGTGTGTGTGTGTGTGTGTGTGTGTGTGTGTGTGTGTGTGTGTGTGTGTGTGTGTGTGTGTGACTGTGACCATGATCACAATTTGGGGATAGGTAGGATAGGGGTGTGTGTGTGTGTGCGTGTGTGTGTGTGTGTGTGTGTGTGTGTGTGTGTGTGTGTGTGTGTGTGTGTGTGTGTGTGTGTGTGTGTGTGTGTGTGTGTGTGTGTGTGAATGTGTGTGTCAGGGGGTAGTCATTCCTCCACGCTCACTAGACTAGCAAGCCAGTCCTGCAACACTGGAGGGAGAACACTAGACACCAGAGATAACTCTTTATATTGTGCCTTATAGGTATGTAAAAACTCAAAAAAAACTAATAAAACAACGTTTTACAGCATAAAAGACATGAGACAAAGGGAACACTAGACAACAGGGATACCCTATAATAGCATGGCCTAAAGGCACTTAAAATATTTAAAACCTGCACCTTAGGCACTTAGACATAGCACATTAGACCACTATTCCACCGCTAGACACCATATGAAATATTACCTAAATCTTTGTAAATAAAAAGAAAAAAGAAGTAAAAGGGGGAGGTTTCATATACTGCATCTTTATCTTGCCAAATAGGAACCTTAACTGCCTATGGTAGCTCATCAGCTGTAGTAACAGCTTTTTTAACTGATAAGAAGTATGAAACTCTAATGTGTGGTTTTATTAATTGATTGTAATAGCTCATGAGTTATGAGGGACAAGGCAGATATAAGGGGGAACAGTAGTAGCATCTTGTAAAATCAGGAACAGTTGAAATAGATGGTGTCTATGTATGGAATGGTTTTCTAACAACACTTTGGAGGAACATTAGATGACACCATGCAGCATGTTTAAATGTTTGCTTGAACATCCTTAAAAAGTTAATCCATTAATAGGTCTAGCAATACAGAGTTTACAATCAGTAAGTAGAATTAAACTCTAATGTCTGTTATTATTGACTGTAAGCATATGTGATTTATGAAGGTGGGGACATAACTAAAGTAGAGACATTGAGAACATTCTGTAGGTCTGTGTGTGTGAGTAAATGGGAGTGTGCTTATGACAATGAGCTGTATGGGCCACCAGACTTGACTACCACAGGAAAGTACTTATTTGAACTAGTCGTAGTTAAGGGCAATTCAGGGACATGCACATTATCTGACAATCAGGTCTTCTTCATTGTGGCTAGCATGTCTCTGAATCAGAATTTCCCACATCACATAACAGCCCCTTTTGGCAGCAGCTGTTACCAACAGCGATGGGGTTCTGTTGAATCACAAGGGTACATTCCACATGTGCAGAAACTGTCATAACTGTGAACACTAGAACCATTACAGATTATGAAAATTATGTTATGTTTCCACATGAATTGTATTTTCTTTCTAAATATTTCCATATTATTTGCATTTATGCTCTAGTCTTGATAAAATAGCTGATAAATTATTATATATTATACTGTAGTATCTTCGTCAGTAGAATCTTCCTCAAGAGAACAGAAATGTTTCAATGAAGCCCTTAAATTTGCTGAAAAATATACCTTAAATCTGAAACACCGAATCAGTCTTTGATAATGCACATTTAAGTGCACATACTAAAAGGGTTACTGTTTGTTAAAAGATGTGATCATGCACATTTTAGGTGCACATGCTGAAAGGGATACAATTTATGAAAAAATGAAAACTGCAAAATCACTCTATAATGAATTCAAATTTTATGATGCATGAGACTACAAAAATGAGATAATCAATATAAGATAATATAAAAAGGGTTATCCTGGGAATTCATTAATGACACGGGCACATTGCAACAAAGGTAACCTCTATTTACCTTCCTAGCATGATGAGCAACATTACTAATCAGATACACATGTGGCAAAGACACTTTGCATGAAGAAAAGCCTCTCCTCATGACCACATCACAGGCTCATGAATAGATCTTGGTAAACCTCCTCGTAGCCACATCTAAATACGAGAACTAAACAATTTGTGTGCACAAGAAACCACAGTAACATGTCAGTGCACATGGACAGTTGTTTAATGATGATGTAATTAACTGCAGCAGATACATGCATAAATATGTGAGCTATGAAAAGGCAAGCAACACATACACACACACACACACACACACACACACACACACACACACACACTGAGGCTGGAGATGAGATCAGTAACAGAAGTCAGAGAGGAAGTACAAAGTGAGTTGTGTAACAAAGCATTACTTGGAAAGGTGGACCATAATCTGTATGACAATGCAGCCATTTTAAGAAAGCGAACTATCCACAGGATATGAGATATAATGTAATGCAGTAATGTGATGTAACAACATGGACCATGCCAAAAAAAGAACAGGGAGTGTAAGTCATGCATCCATGATATACAGTGAAGGCAATTAAAAATGAAAATATGTTTGCTCCAAGGTGGGTCAGTGCAGCAAATCAGTCCACATGTCAATATAACTGCGCTGTAATGTAAATATAAGTTATTGCAAATGTCATAGTGCAAGGAGTCATAAAAACTCATACCTCTGAAATGTATCACATGTGCAGGCAGATTGCAACATAAATGAACAAGTAATAGCTCTCAAAGGAAACAATCCCCGGACTGCCACACTACAATGTGTCATAAAACTGCCTTAGTAAGGGTAGCCACTGAAGCAATCACTTCGCAAGTGTCCTACAATGCATTATACATAAGTGGATCAATGAAATAAGTCATTATAATTAAGACCTCATGTCTCCCAAATGCTCATCTCAATAGTGGCAGAAAAATCCAATGAAAAAAATAATGTTAGACACTTCTAATCTTCTCCATATAATATACACACTCATTACAGGGTAGCATACACTCAGGGACATGTAACACATAACTGCACTAAAAGAAAGACAACTAGGGATGAAACTGAACTCTGCCTGTGTGACTGATATGCTCTGACCACTGTCTCAGCAAGGCATGCCACAGAAGCAAAGGTGATTGGAAAAATACATTTCAGGAGTATGGAACAGCTGATATCAAGACAAAGAAAATGCACATGCCTGAGTTCAGACACCTGACTTCATCCATGTACAGTATATATTCAAAAGAATAATGTTTTAGCAAGGCATGCTTATGAAAGAAGTGACTGGAAAATGCATTTCAGGGGAGCACAATGGTTGATATCGGGACAACTAAAATGTACACACCTAGGACTGAACACCTGACTTTTACATTGGTATTGCAAACTCATGGACACAACTTAGATACACCACAGAAGAAGGTGAGGTATACTGTAGAGGTGTGAATGCACAAATATCATGGAAATTTTACAATACTGCTGCAGACTGTAAAATGAAGAGGGGAAAAGGACATAATTAGGGTGGGGTTTGAGACCCCATCATCAAATGCACCCATCACTGCATGAGTTTATTGAAGAATGGAATCTCTCAAGCAGGGACGGCCTTTGGTCAAATGGCGCCCTAGGCAAAAGGTCTCCACAGAGCCCCACAACACTGCCCAGTGCCCTCATTCTGGTCTACCTACACCATCCAGATTACTGGAAAAGTGCCAGTGCTAGAACAGCACCCTAGGTTGCCTCCTAGTTGGCCTATGCCTAAGGCCGGTTATGCTCTCAAGACAGGCAACATGTACATGCCTGGGTTCAGACACTTGACTTCATCCATGTATATATTCAAAAGAATAATGTTTTAGCAATGCATGTTTATAAAAGTAGTGACTGTAAAATGCACTTTATACACTTGTTTGGAAGTTATTAGTATAAGGGAGTATAATATTCAGGGGAATCACCTCTTCACCTGTGAAAGTATCACATCACGTCTGTTCACTAACTTGCCAATTGCTTTTCATACCAATACACTGTACATCTCATTGTAGGTAAATCCCTACTTATCTAACTCACAGTCTCTTGACTACTGTTCTAGCTAGTGATGCAAGAGAACCAGATATACAACAGTTGTCAGAAATCGCAGTACATTGAGCCATGGAAACTCTTACACTTAAAATGAGAAACGGTTACTCTTGCTTATAACAGTACTGCTTTCTTTCTTGTAGCAAGAGCAAGTTCATTTGTACAATGGTCATCATATCAGTAAGGCCTAAGGCATTTTCTCCAGTTTTTGCCATAAGACATGAACTGTCACTGAACATTTCTCAATGTGAATAACAAAGCTGCTCTCTGCTAATCATTGCAACAATGTTATGCATACAAAGAGTGATTTATTTTACAATGTGTTACTAAAGATGGTATGTCAAGATGGGGAAAGATATATACAGATGGATAGATAGATACATACATAGAAACACAGATATATATAGATAGATAGCTATGGAAACACTCCATATAATCAAACATTCTTCATAGAGAACGTTTTTACAGCTTGCAGAAGTGATCACAACTCATTTGATCACTTCTACTGGCATTTGTGCAAGATCACAGTAGATTGGGAATATAGAATTTGCCCTTTTCACCTCTGTTGTGCAAACATAGATTTGGTATGTATAATTAGCAGGGGGTATGAAAGAAGTAGCTCTCAACATGGAACATGCAAGGGAGGGGGCCTGAAAAATAAAACATAAGGTTATTTTTATTTGCTGAAAATTATGTTTTTATATATATATATATATATATATATATATATATATATATATATATATATATGTGTGTGTGTGTGTGTGTGTGTGTGTGTGTGTCTACTTCAAAACATCAAATTACCACTTCATGAAATTCCATATCATTGAGATGACATCGCCGAAACTACAGAAGATCGAATACCCAGAACACCAAAAAATAACCCCGGGAAAACAACCACTAACCCAACATAACAAAAAAATAAAAAAAAAAAAACAAAGCAAATCAAGCTCAGAGATGTGAGAGGCAAAGACCCCCTCACCCCCCACACTCCCCCTAACTAAATATACCAACTCCGAGATCACACTACAGTGGGGAAAGGGCAAGAATGACCATGGTGGTTAAGTGTTTCTTTTCTCATGGAAAGTTTTTGATGTTCCGGGTGTTCGATATTCTGCAGTTTCAACAATGTCGTCTTGATGATGTGGGATTCGATGAAGTGGTAATTTGATACTTTGAAGTAGAACCAAATATATATATATATATATATATATATATATATATATATATATATATATATATATATATTTATATATATATATATAAAATATTTATATTTTATATATATGTGTGTGTGTGTGTGTGTGTTTGTACCTGATCTTAATAAAAACACCCATAGTCAACTGCAAAAACATTAACTATATATGGTCGAAAACATGGAAGTCAACAGCATTCTATGCATGTGCCAAGAAACAGCCTTAGCGCATGTGATTCCACTCTTTAAAAAAAGGACTTTTGCATGAGGCAAGCCCCCCCCCCCCCGCATCCCACACAGCCTTTGCTGATTGTCTACACTTAACTCTGAGATCTCACAATCCCTGGGGAAAGGGAATATTCCTCTACCTGAAAATTTCCATTCTCAATCTCCTGTTGATCAACTGCCTAATTGACCATCTGCAGTTGACTAGACAGATGTCAACCTTACCCACACTTGGTATTTTCAGGTACATCTAAATTTATACATATAAATATATATATATATATATATATATATATATATATATATATATATATATATATATATATATATATGTGTGTGTGTGTGTGTGTGTGTGTGTGTGTGTGTGTGTGTGTGTGTACTTGTATGTGCATATATCTGACATTGATGCGCGGTACACAGTATTGGAATCCAAGCCATGCTTGTGTAAGTGATATGCTCCAGATCAATGATGTACTAAGCAAAGTCACAGAAGGGTTTATACTGCATATGTCTGATTGGTCAGTTGTAGGAAATGTTAAAAAGAGAAACACCAAATGTACAGAAATAAGGATTGAAATGGATGGAGGCTGATGACAAGGACACATAGAACACCCAGCAGTGTAACCCATGCTTCTCACGGATATATTACCAATAACATGTATTATCCAGGGATGCAGGTATGTCTACCTGAATGGAGTCATCAGTGAAGCATAACAGGTAGGTGTATAACATTCACAGAATGATATGAAGTAAAACGTGTCACGCATTTCAAGGTGCCATCTGTTGATATCTGTCTACAAATGTTGTTAGCGTACCTCTAGAATGGGAGACAGTTACAGCCTGATGACAAAATGTTACACTACATTCCACTGTCAGTTGAGGAGGTCACTGCTTTGGAATAGACTTGTCACTTCACTCATACATTAAGCCATGAACGCCATTACAAAGAAGAGAATGACCTTACTTCTTTTTATTTCTGTCACATTTGCTCACTGATGCACACTGATACTAAGCTCTGCTGAATAAACAATGGTAAATTCTTAACAGATGCACAGGAATATTTTTTATTCTTGCCTAACATTACCTTCTGTTGAACGATGTCCAGTGATTCTTCCTGACACCAAGTATAGCACAAAAGATAAGTACAGAAATAGCTATTTATGTTTATAAGCCCTTTATGGCCATGTGTTGTGTTTATCAATTTTTGGACTAGATTAAAGGTTAAAAATAGTAGGACAGACAGAGATGAAAATGGGAAGCAAGCAGAGAGTAGAGTGCTAGGTGAGCAATTCAGGAATGATCAGGATGGAGATGGGATAGTGCCATAATTCTCAACTCCTTCTCAAAGTAACAATAGGTAAAGTTACAATTTGAAAGTGTTTAGATCATGACTTGTGAAATATTGTGTAAAATAACACATTATGTAGGATGACCAGTTGTACCAATTGTACATTCATTTGTGTGAATCCCAAATGCAGGTGAAGTTGAGAGTTATGTGTGGGACATATTTTTTTTTTTGGACAGGTCCCCTTCTTATTACTTTTCTAGGAAGGCAGAGGGTGTCATGGGTAGGTAAAAGTGGGAGATTTGGCAACAGGAAAAGACAGACATAATTGACAGGGTGTGAGATACACTGAGGGAAGGGGATTACATTGACAGAGGAGATATCAGACAAACATAGGGCACAGTGTGGGAAAGGGCAGATGGTATAACATGACAGAGTTAATTATGGACACCAAAGGGACAGGGAACACCAGATATGGGTATAGGATAGGGTGTTTGGAGATCACTACTCTGACACCTTTGACACAGTGGGAATCACTACTCAACCTGGGAGCTGTCACCACTGGGTCACGTCTCGGTAACTGCAGGCAGTGCTTGGCAGGGAAGCACCTCAGTGAGTAGCTGGTGTACATTTTCCTTACAGCTGCTGCAAGCATAAGCCTCCCATATCCATAATCACCCCCCACAAGCTGTGCCAGTTCCTGATAGGTGACATTATCACCCCCTCCACAAGCACCTCTCCCAGTGGGTACCAATGCCCCATCGCCTGGGGAAGAGTTACCTGATGTAAGTGGCACAGATAGAGCAGGAGTTGTTGATGCAATGCTGGCAGATGTTCTACGTGCCTCTTTTGGTGGTGGAGGTTAGAGCATAGAAGTCCTGCTTGGTGTTTCTAGGGTACATTGTAACCATGTATTCTCCACAACAGGCCGAAGCATGGCATTAAGGAACTGATGTAATTTTCTTGAGATAGATGCATGAGAACCCCCTCACACATGTGTAAGGGTGAGTGAGGAGGGTTGACCCTTCACCACCTTACTCATGTGTGCTAATCCTACCCCTGCCCCTAACCCTGCACATTATGTTACTAAAAACACTTTTCCTAACAGTACCACTACACAATTCAAAATGCTACTGAACACACACAACAACAAACTTGTACAACCCTGAATTTATCCCCTTACCTAACCCTTACCTTAACCCTAACCCATGAATAACCGAACATGTACACCACCTGGTACAATGCAATCTTGCACATCTTCACAACCATCACATTTTCAATCAACACTTACTTCTCTGCACACTCCTGCATATCTGCACTGTGTAAAACTTTAATTCAACCATATGTGATTCATGCAAATGAGTATTCACTCATTTGAACATTCTCACTTTTTGCACTCACAAGAAAAGTTTCACCAAATATGCATTAAACCATTTTGAGTTTCAACCATATATGATTTTTTTTTTGTAATTTTATCCTCTTTTGACATTGCTACATCTACTAAGTTGGAATATGTATTAAATTAACTTTTCCGAAGAAGGAACTGTGGGTGAGCAAAGGGTTTAGCCCAGCCTTACACATGTGTGTGCAGAGTTCTCAAGCATCTATAATTTAAACATTCTCACTTTTTGCACCCATAAAAAATTTCAACCAAATGAGCATTAAACCTTTTTGAGTTTCAACCATATATGATTTTTTTGTAATTTGATCCAGTTTTGATATTGCTACATTTACTAAGTTGGAATATGATTAACTGAACTTTTCCTAAAAAGGCACTATGGGGTCAGCAAAGGGTTTAGCCAGTACATGGAAGTCTTTGAATGAGAGGCATTGACCAACCTCTGCATAGCAAGTAAGACTGCCAAGCATCTAGTTCCATGCTGACATATACTGCATCAGTGTATATGTTGAAGCCATAGAATGACACCATTGTTTAAGCCAATTGTTGAAACTAGTCATCTTTTCTTTGTACCTAGGCATCATTCATGAATAAAGGAGGATTCCACTCAGTATCAGGGTCCTGCCTGCTTTTGTGACAAGCACAGAGAGCTCAGATATATCTCTCTACATCTCTGTCAGGGTTTTTTGCCCCAACACATTCACTCCACATGCACAACTACTATGCTGTTATTATATTTGACTGGTTTAAGGGTTCTACATTGTCTTTGAGATGTCTGAGATAATGGAACCTAAAAGATAACTATTTGTCCTGTCTATACCCCACCTGCCAGGGCATAACTTAATTTTTTAGGATAAGACAGAGGAGGAGGAGTGATAGATTCATTGAAGTATCATGGGATAAGGAGAATATGCAGATAATTGTATGTACAGCATCAGGTTACCCACCACTTACACAGCAGATACAGGTTTCCAGTACAGCATCATGGCCTCCAGTCTCCACTGTTCCTTGACTATTCCCTGATGTGTCCTCCCACTCTGCAGGAAAATAGAACCTAAGTTTGTGGTCCAGCTCCCTCTGATGCATGACATATACCCCCCCCCCCACACACACACACAAAAAACTGACCACTCAGTACCTGTGCTTATCGTTGAACTTGGCTCCTTGGTACAATAGATGGACAGCTACCCTCCTCACCAGTGGCCTGATTAGCCCATGGTCTTTATTTTTAAAAGTTTGCAAAAAGGGTCTAATGCAAAAAACTTCTGAAATTTCAGTGAAACAGGCAATTTAAAATGTGTCAAAATGATGTATTTCCATCTGAAGATAATATTTTCATTGTGATATAGTCATCTTTGACTATAGTCGTCAGCTTGCATTTTGGATTTTGGGTGCATATATTTTAAAAGAAGGGAAGAAAGACATTTAGGAACTGTTCCACCTATCTCAACAGTTGTGTACATAAGGAAGTAGAACTGCTTTCCTGGTATTGTTAAGTAAATGTTTTTTTCTGTAGTTTTACCTTGTATCTTGGAATGTCTGGGCACCACCCAGCAGTAATGTTGTGTCGCACTATGTAAAGGTAGGTTATTTTTACCTAAGTTTTAACATTGCCATGCATATCTGTCACTGTAACTATATGGAATATCAACCATTGTGATATATTCTATCATGTAGGACTATTTCCTTTTCTCTGGTTCTGTTTTTGTAATATAATCTCATTTCAGGATGCATGTTACTTGGTGTTCACCTTCATTAGTGGTGTTTAGTATTATATCTGGCTGGTTGCTCACACAATGAGCTGTTAACAAATTGCTTCCTGTAGTCCTCAGCCTCTATTTTCATACTGTGGGGTTCTAAGCAATCCACTTAACCAGATATTGCTCTGGAGAAACTGTGCTAGGCTCTCAGTGTTCCGGTAGGCTGGACACCAAGTAGCTACCTATGAATAGATGCTTTTTTGTTCTCCTAACGGTAGCTTAATATTCCTATTGTCTTTTTTCCATTTTTGACTTTCTGCCATACATGACCATCATCTGTTCATATTACCCTTCCTCAGCTTATAGGTTGCTCAAAGCTAAATGCCCACCCAGACCTAATCTGATATTGAAGGCAGAAAAGATGCTTGAAGCATCCCAGTGCAGCATTATATTAAAACCCTGCAGAGATTTTTTTCTCTTATACCCCATCCCTAACCCTGCCACCATGCGTAGAATATGCAGTGACAATCATGGAATCTCATGGACATCTACCATTGTGTTCTTAGTCTGTTGTGGTGAGTGCTGTTCCCCTCCAGATCTACACTACCCAATAGCAGCACCACAGGCCAAAGTATCTTCTCTCTCCTTGGTATAAGTAAGCTGGGAAAATGGCAGTTTTCCTATCTCCTCAGTCAACTCCCCAAGATCCAAGCCTGCTAATCAAATCCAGCTCTCCTGAGCTTCAGTCAGAGCTCTATCCCTCTGAGTCACGGAATCAGGCTCTCTGTTTTCATCTTGTCTCTGGATGTTTTTTAGGCACCTGCCCTACTTCCTTCAGGTAGAGCTAAGAGTCAGTTTATAAATACATTACTTTCTTTGAATCTGCTGTACATATTACATAATCTTGCCAGTGGGTTTTTCTGTGCTGCCATCAAACTTTGCAGTGCTGGACTGTGACACTAAATAAAACATCTTTATCTTTTTACACTGGGTTCATTTCTCATATATAACCCTGTCTCTGTGGCTCTGTGCACTCTCCCCAATTAGTTGTGTGTAAAAATACTTGTTCTGCCTAGCATGAATAATTCCTTCAATTTTATAATTGATTGTCCATCAGTAACTGATAGGGTGCATCTACAACAATACTAACTGGCAATGTATATTGGTATTGCAAGTTATTAATGAAGATATTGTGTCAAATATGAGTCTGAGTACCCCCCTTACAGTAACAGCTTACAGTGTGAAATATGAATCTCTTCAGTGCAGTTTACATTGTAACTGTTTGATATGCAAAAGTATACCCTCTCAATGTAGTTTTGTTTCTTAAGTGTAATTTTATTTCAATGAGTCTATTTTTCTCATCACAATTGTTGTTCTCTAGAATTTAAAATGCTTCTTCTCAAAATAGTCAGTGCCTTAATTTTATTTAAGTAATGGCTAAGTGTCTAACACCCAGGCTAACATGTGACATAAAAATATCACTTCTCTTTATAGTTTCAGCACTGTAATTTTATTTATTTACTTACTTACAATTCGTTAAATTGGTTAATTTCACCAGTAATTCTATGAACTTCAGTTTGTTTATTTATTTGCAATTTATTAACTGAATAAATACCACTTGTTATTTCCCTTTTAAATGAAACCCAGAGAGAAAAGCTCCACATGTAGAACAAAACTAAAACATATATAGAAGATAAAAAAATGCTATGATAACATAGTAGTGATATATCTTTTACAGTGACATGAGTGTTCCCTCCACCCTCACCCACTATAGTTTTGCATAGCATTGGGCAAAAAAATGCTTATTCTAATCAGCTAACAGCCTGAGCTTTATGTTGTAATCTTGTGCCTCGGACTATTTAGCTGCCAGTGGGGAGGTGTAGTAGAATGTGAAACTATTTTTAAGATAGTAGTTTCAGTTCTGCAATTTGACTTGGCCACTGGAATTATTATGTGTGTGATTTCAGCAGTACAGCATTCACAGTAGGATTCTGACATCACTGCAACTTCAGTAATGTAATGCCTCTGTGATTTCACCTAGATCAAGCAGTGAACAATGTGAAAATGTGTGTAAAATTCATCACCAGTGGTTGGGGTGTCATGCCAGCTGTCGCCACCTCTCACATTACAGTGCTAGTTAGTTACCTTTTGCAAGAGACAGGCCTGACTTTCGCAGGGGTTCTCTCACTTAGTCCATCTATCTCTTTGTTAGACATCTGCATTTCCTCATCTCCTTCCTTTATCTCTCAAGTCTTCTTCACTAAATCAACTTCTGCTTTCCTGTACATTTGCCCCAGCCACCATAATCTATTTATTTGATCTTCTCTGGAATTGGAGGTAATTTGGCTTCTGTTCTGATGTCATTATTTCTTCATCTGCCCCACAGTGTGCATCCTAGTACTCATCTCAGGCATATCTCTTCCATCACCTCTAGCTTCCTTCCTTGCTCTGCCTTCATTACCCAGGTTTCTGTGCCTTACAGAAATACTAGTCACATCACTATTTTGCACACCTTACTTTTTGGCTTCTTTGAGATTCTTCTGTCAGAGACTACCCTGACACTCTGTGCAGCTTGACTGCACTCCCTCTGATAATAGCATTGATTACTTCATTCAGACTTCCCTTTTCTCAGCCTTCCAAATACTTGAAACTGTTAACCTGTGTGACAAAAGGAGGTACTGCCAGCACAGCTAGCTAAAATTTTGTAAATAATTATATGCCATTTGTGAATATCAAACTAATTTATATAAGATGCTTGTGTTACAAATGTATTAGAGCTGTATGTCATGTGTATATTAAACTGCTCTTTACAGACATTTGTGTTGAAAAGGTATTTGTATAGTGTTTGTGCTTAAAATGTATCCACAGTGTGCCCTACTGGACGAGAACAGAAATAGACATGCACTATTGTAACTGTTTAAATCTCTGTGTTAACAGAGGAAACTGGAGGGTTAACTTCAGTCCAGCAAACTTTAGAAAAATATATGAAATTAAATTACTTTATAGTCTAGGTCATAAAGATGTTTCAATGCAGCTAGAGATACAAAGTCTATACTAGGAAGCTTTCTGTATTGTCTCTGGGGTGCACTAATTGCTACTTTGTAAGCATGAAGGAATACAATTGTTTTATGACTTCCAGCATCTGCCAAAGATCTGGCCAAAAGCCTTGTATGAGTATTTTTACAGGCAGATGCTAAATACTGCCAGCTTCAGCAATGGAGGTTTGTCTGAGAATTAGAAGTCAGATGACTAGAAATTATGTCATTCTGGAAGCTATTTTAGCAGGAATATTTTAGATATTATTTTGAGAAGTCTTTTAGTGAGACAGAGCATTCTGCATTCTGTCTTGGACCTGACAACAAGAACCATTCACCACATCTGCCTTGCTCTATAGTAAGTAAGTTTCTAGGGGACAGTATAATTCTGTTAGATTCAGTCAGGAATATAGTGAAACTTTGTTTAGATATTTTTCTTTAGTTGTGTGAACCTACACTGCAATGTTATTTTAAATATTTCCTGTGGTTTTGAACTCTGATGTCACTGTGAATATATATTTAGTATTATCTTATTTGTTTATAGGTTCATAGGTTCATAGGTTCATACTAGGCTATCTTCCCTGGGGCAATTATAAGCCTAGCCCGATTCTGTATGGCTTATGCCACCCCTTGATCTGAGTATACTGTGCCCTTTTTAAGGTTTAGTTTGCTGTGCCTCTGTCTAATAGTGACACGGGAGTAATCCCTGGGACAAACCTATGATCCTCCATCCACCTATCGAGATTCTTCTTGAAGAGATTCAGTGAGGTACTCTGCCTCACATGAACTGGAATTCTATTCCAGAGCGAAGGGAGCCTCTGGGTTATGAACCTGTCCCTCCAGCAAGTTCTATTTATTTCTGTGCTGAGGTCGAAGTCCCTCAAGCGTGTGGCTCTAAGGGATTTAGATTTACTGAGGTGGAGCATGTCCATTAATTCTGGATTTGAAATAGCTTTGTATGTCAGGCATAGATCGCCTCGAAGTAGGCGGTATGCAACTGAATAGAGCTGGAGTTTTTTTAACCGAGCAGCATATGGCATCTGTTTGAGACCCTTGATCCTCTTGGTGAGATACTTTTGGGGTCTTTCTAATTGCTGCAGGTGTCGGGTAAGGTACATCCCAAAAGGGGCATTGTATTCTATGATGGGCCTGATGAGGGATGAATAAAGGAGCACGATTACCTCTCTTGATCTAGATGTGAAACCCTTCGTGATGAGGTGGGCTATGTAGAAGGTCTTTCTAACCACTTTGGCAATGTGGTTTTCAAAGGAGAGATTGCTATCAACTTGGGTCCCCAGGTCCCTAATAACTTTCTCTGTACTTAATGGGTTTCCGCCTATGTGGTAATTTGTGGGCACATTGTTTTTGCCAAAGGGTATGACTATACATTTTTTGGCATTTAGCTTTAAACCATGGTGCTGGCACCAGTTATCTGTCTTTGTGAGACCTTTTTGAAGGATGTTTGTGTCAGCTGAAGAGTCAATTATGGCGCCCAGTTTTTAGTCATCTGCAAACTTGGTGAGCCATAGTTCTCCCACGTTTGCCTGTACCTCGGAAAAGTATATACCGGACAAGAGTGGTCCCAGGACAGAACCCTGTGGGATGCCACTTGTGACCCGTTTTGAGTCTGACATGGCTCCAGCAACTCTCACTCTGTGGGTTCTGTCTTTGAGCCAGTTTGCAACCCATCTTGTGACATAGGGGTTTATATTTAAGCTGGATAGCTTATCTATGATGCCCGAGTGGGGTATTGTGTCAAATGGCTTTGCAAGGTCCAGATAGGGTGTGGGGACTACCTTCCCTTCATCTATGGCTTTAGTGACTGTTTTGAAGAAGTCAACCAGGTTCAAAAGGCAGGATCTGCCCTTGACAAAGCCAAACTGGGTAGGATCTAGTGTCTGTAAGTCCCCAATGTCTTTGTTTATGAGCTCCATGATGATCCTCTCCATAGCCTTGCAGACTAATCTAGTCAGGCTTATGGGGCGACAGTTTCCAGGGTCCATAGAGGCTCCATCTGTGTGGAGTGGGACCACTGTTGCTGTACGCCATTCTGTGGGCACATATCCTGTAGTGAGGCTGAGATTGTATAGCTGTTTTATTTGAGGGATTAGTTCCTCTTGGAGTTCATGTAGGATGCAACCTGGGACGCCATCTGGTCCCAAGAAAGCAGTGTTTTTTGCTTTGGAGAGGGCAACCTTCACGAGATGTTTGGGAGGCAGCCCTCTGCCGGGATAGATACTTGCTCTTTTGGGGGGGGGAGTTTGCACTGAACCTGTCTGCCAGGATATTGGCGATGTCTGTGGGTTCAGTGTATTTTTTGTCATTTAGAATCAACTCAGAACAAGTCTGGGAGTTGCATCCCAGGTTCCTAACATAACTGAAAAAAGCCTTATGATTGTCTTTGGTGTCCTGTGCAATTTTTCTCTCGAAGCTGGCCTTGGAGGATTTTATGAGGGATTGTAATTTTTTTGCTAGTATTGATCAGAGATGCCTTCCCTAGTAGGGATTTTGCTCTATCATGTAGTAGCTTCCTCCTTCTGTTGTACAGTTTATTTATGGCAGGGGTCCACCAGACTGGATGCCTGCCTTTGGATGATTGGGTCTTGGTTTTGTTTGGGATAGCATGATCCATGCATTCCTGGAGATGTCCGTAGAATGCATTTATATAGGATTCTGCAGTTTGGGCCGTAGTTTCCACTGGCCCTGGGGCCTTGAAGGATTCCACTTCAGTTTTGAGAAGTGAGAATTTCGCTTTTGAGAAGTTTTTCACTGTGGTTTTCTGGGATGGTGTGGGGTCGGGATGTAGACATCCAGTGAAATTAATTTATGGTCTGATCTTACCAATGAGGGATATACTTCTGGTGTGGAGCATAGAGTCCCTATGTTGGTAATGATCAGGTCTATTATGTTGTCCCCTCTTGTGGGAGTGGTGACTAGTTGTTCCATAGCATTTGAGTTTATAATTTCCAGGAACCTTTGGGCTAAGGTGCTGGGGCTTGAGTAGTGCTCCCAGTCAATGTTTGGGTAGTTGAAGTCACCCAATATAATGGTGTTCGGAGAGATCTTCATGTTCTCCTATGTTTTCAGGAAAGCCAAGTGGGATTCCTGACTTTGAGAGGGTGGTCTGTAGGATGCTATAAACTGAAAAGCAGTCTTGCCCACTGTTAGTTGCACATGGATGGTCTCCGATACTTCGTGCAATGCCACTAACCTGGAGGTGTGGATATCCTTGATAAATATGGAAACTCCCCCTCCTTTTGTGGTTCGGTCCAGGTTTTGGGGCCGAAAAGCATGATATGAGGTATAGCCTGGTAGTGCTGGGGTGCTCTCTGGAGCCTTGAACCAGGTTTCTGTCACTGCAAAGATATCGATGTTCTCCATACTGAGGAGAGCTTCAAGTGCATGCATCTTGAGGTTAAGACTTCTGGCATTAAGCAGCATTACCCTTAGTTTCTTTTTCCTTGTGCTGTCTATGGGGTTGGGTTTGAATTTTGAGCCTTGCCTAAAAAAGGCACTATGGGGGTGGCAAGAGCCTTTGCCAATATCCGAAAGCCCAGTGGTGACAGGTGCAAGCTGTCCCTAGTGAAGCAACGTGACTTGTTGAGCATGTCATCCCAGGCTGACAGACACTGGATCCCCTTTGAATGACACCAAAATTTTAGCCAATTGTTAAAATCGATCATTTTGCCTTTTTACTGTGGCATCATTCTAGGTGACGGTAAGATGCTGCTCAAGGTCAGGGTCATACCAGCCTGGGCTACACGATCAGAGAGCTCCTCTATGTCTCTTTTCATGTAGTCCAGGGAGGTACATCTCAGGTCATTCACACCAGCATGTACAATGACCGAGTCATATTTGTATTTGCTTTGGAGTGACCTGAGTGCTTGCGTTATGTGGCGGATCCTAGCACCTGACAGGCAGCTCACCGTAACCTTCTCTTTATTCAGCCTGGTGAGCGGGACATCAGTGTGTCTGACAATAGAGTCACCTATCACAAGAGTATCAGGTGTGTTATTCAGCCTTAAGGGCTGTGGCTGCTTGGCAAACTGACTTTGTGGGCTATGTGTTGTGCGTGTTTTGTTTTGAGGTAGCGTTTGCTTGGATGTCTACTTTGGAGGTCTCTGTTGCTTAGGTAGATTTTTATTTAGAGCCTCCGAGTATGTTTTTGTGTATTTATGTGTTTGGTTCGCTGATGTGGTGGGACTATGTGATACTGGAATTGTGTTGTGTGAGGTTACCTTCTCCTCCTGACTGGTTACACCAGTTTTGAGATGAGAGAGCTCAGCCTCCAGTTTGGCTAAATAGTTGCATCTCTCACATATATTTGAGCCTGTTTGGAGGAGGAGAGGGTTGTCCGTGTACATGAGACAGTTGTAACATTGCCTAAAAATTCCCAGATTCACCAGCTGGACTGGAGAGGAAACCATTGACTGACCTTTGGACATGCTAGAGTAATATAGGGAAACTGAATTTAAGACAGATCAATAGAGGACAGGGTAATCGTAGAGAGTATAAGAGTAAGTAGTGCTTATGGTCTAATAGTGCTAACTTGTAGGATTACTTAATTGGACCAGTGAAGGGCCTTAGAATGAGAATATGGTGTTTAAATTGAGAGATAGAGCAGTTATAAGGGAAAAAGTGAAGAGCAGACTTTGTGGAGCCAGGAATAGTTTAAACCCAATTAGGCGGCGCTGCCCGCTGTTGCGCTATGCACAAAACCGCACAAAACTGCGCAAAACCGCGCAAAAGAGGGTTTTAAGAGAGAAAGATGAAGGAGTTAGGAATTGACCCAAAATGGCCAATAAAACTACAGTTTCAAGTCAGTAACCACTCCCACAGGGGCAGGCATGCTGCTCAATGTTTTTCACTGCCACTGATCAACAGAGAGACTTCCCTTTAGCCCAAGCAAAAAATGGTCTCCAAGAAACTTACAAACAGTTCAAGAACAGCAAGCCTGTAACTGAACTTTTTTAAATCTCAGAAAAGTGGGAAAAAAGCAAGATTTTTTTTGTTTCTTTGTTTTTTTCAGAGATAGCAGAGATTCACAAGTATCAACAAGTTATAACAGTGCAGTAAATGGCCCCACACAAGAGTGCTAGGCCAAAGACAGACAAAATGCAAGTTTTGAGAAAAAAACGATTTTAAAAATAAGTGCAAACAGGAAATTCAGTAAACAGCTCCAGGTTGTGCTCTAAATACAGTTACTAATGCAGAAATCAAGTTTAACAAGCCAGAAAATGTTCAAAATAGGTGGCTATGCAGACAAACTTAGCAAATAAACAGAGAAAAAATACTTAAAATCTCAAAAGTGGCTCCTTTCTTCTCTCAGCATTTTCTCCTCTTGGTGGGTGCTTCACCAACAGCCAACAAGCCTGAAAAGACGCCAAACCCATGAGGCAACCAGGTTTTAAGAGAGGAAGATGAAGGAGTTAGGAATTGACCCAAAATGGCCAATAAAACTACAGTTTCAAGTCAGTAACCACTCCCACAGGGGCAGGCAGGCTGCTCAATGTTTTTCACTGCCACTGATCAACAGAGAGACTTCCCTTTAGCCCAAGCAAAAAATGGCCTCCAAGAAACTTGCAAACAGTTCAAGAACAGCAAGCCTGTAACTGAACTTTTTTAAATCTCAGAAAAGTGGGAAAAAGCAAGATTTATTTTTATTTTTTTTGTTTTTTTCAGAGATATCAGAGGTTCACAAGTATCAACAAGTTATAACAGTGCAGTAAATGACCCCACACAAGAGTGCTAGGCCAAAGGCAGATAAAATGCAAGTTTTGAGAAAAAAACAATTTTAAAAATAAGTGCAAACAGGAAATTCAGTAAACAGCTCTAGGTTGTGCTCTAAATACAGTTATTAATGCAGAAATCAAGTTTAACAAGCCAGAAAATGCTCAAAATAGGTGGCTATGCAGAAAAACTTAGCAAATAAACAGTGGAAAAATACTTAAAATCTCAAAAGTGGCTCCTTTCTTCTCTCAGAGTTTTCTCCTCTTGGTGGGTGCTTCACCAACAGCCAACAAGCCTGAAAAGACACCAAAACCATGAGGCAACCAGGTTTTAAGAGAGGAAGATGAAGGAGTTAGGAATTGACCCAAAATGGCCAATAAAACTACAGTTTCAAGTCAGTAACCACTTCCACAGGGGCAGGCAGGCTGCTCAATGTTTTTCACTGCCACTGATCAGCAGAGAGACTTCCCTTTAGCCCAAGTAAAAAATGGCCTCCAAGAAACTTACAAACAGTTCAAGAACAGCAAATCTGTAACTGAACTTTTTTTAAATCTCAGAAAAGTGGGAAAAAAACAAGATTTTTTTTTGTTTTTTTGTTTTTTTCAGAGATAGCAGAGGTTCACAAGTATCAACAAGTTATAACAGTGCAGTAAATGGCCCCACACAAGAGTGCTAGGCCAAAGACAGACAAAATGCAAGTTTTGAGAAAAAAACGATTTTAAAAATAAGTGCAAACAGGAAATTCAGTAAACAGCTCCAGGTTGTGCTCTAAATACAGTTACTAATGCAGAAATCAAGTTTAACAAGCCAGAAAATTTTCAAAATAGGTGGCTATGCAGACAAACTTAGCAAATAAACAGAGAAAAAATACTTAAAATCTCAAAAGTGGCTCCTTTCTTCTCTCAGCGTTTTCTCCTCTTGGTGGGTGCTTCACCAACAGCCAACAAGCCTGAAAAGACGCCAAACCCATGAGGCAACCAGGTTTTAAGAGAGGAAGATGAAGGAGTTAGGAATTGACCCAAAATGGCCAATAAAACTACAGTTTCAAGTCAGTAACCACTCCCACAGGGGCAGGCAGGCTGCTCAATGTTTTTCACTGCCACTGATCAACAGAGAGACTTCCCTTTAGCCCAAGCAAAAAATGGCCTCCAAGAAACTTGCAAACAGTTCAAGAACAGCAAGCCTGTAACTGAACTTTTTTAAATCTCAGAAAAGTGGGAAAAAGCAAGATTTATTTTTATTTTTTTTGTTTTTTTCAGAGATATCAGAGGTTCACAAGTATCAACAAGTTATAACAGTGCAGTAAATGACCCCACACAAGAGTGCTAGGCCAAAGACAGATAAAATGCAAGTTTTGAGAAAAAAACAATTTTAAAAATAAGTGCAAACAGGAAATTCAGTAAACAGCTCTAGGTTGTGCTCTAAATACAGTTATTAATGCAGAAATCAAGTTTAACAAGCCAGAAAATGCTCAAAATAGGTGGCTATGCAGAAAAACTTAGCAAATAAACAGTGGAAAAATACTTAAAATCTCAAAAGTGGCTCCTTTCTTCTCTCAGAGTTTTCTCCTCTTGGTGGGTGCTTCACCAACAGCCAACAAGCCTGAAAAGACGCCAAAAACATGAGGCAACCAGGTTTTAAGAGAGGAAGATGAAGGAGTTAGGAATTGACCCAAAATGGCCAATAAAACTACAGTTTCAAGTCAGTAACCACTTCCACAGGGGCAGGCAGGCTGCTCAATGTTTTTCACTGCCACTGATCAGCAGAGAGACTTCCCTTTAGCCCAAGTAAAAAATGGCCTCCAAGAAACTTACAAACAGTTCAAGAACAGCAAATCTGTAACTGAACTTTTTTTAAATCTCAGAAAAGTGGGAAAAAAACAAGATTTTTTTTGTTTTTTTGTTTTTTTTCAGAGATAGCAGAGGTTCACAAGTATCAACAAGTTATAACAGTGCAGTAAATGACCCCACACAAGAGTGCTAGGCCAAAGACAGATAAAATGCAAGTTTTGAGAAAAAAACGATTTTAAAAATAAGTGCAAACAGGAAACTTATTTATTATTTATTACTAAATATATTTAAACCTTTCTTTGTGGCTGATCTGTGTAGAGATATTTAAGTTTTGGGAACACTTGCATATTTCTTTGGTGACACTTTGTGAGCCATTCCTAACAGCCTTGTTCTTGGTCAGACTACCATTTGTATTATTATTAATATTACACAGTAAAATTGGACACCCTTTGTTAAGGGCCCTAAAAGTAGCTGATAAGGAATGACCAATGACAGTGGTAACTACCTTATAGTCTGGGCAGAAGGGAGCATAGCTAATAAACCTGTGCCAAGCTTTCCTAGGTGTGTGTGTGTGTGTGTGTGTGTGTGTGTGTGTGTGTGTGTGTGTGTGTGTGTGTGTGTGTGTGTGTGTGTGTGTGTGTGTGCGTGTGTGCGTGTGTGCATGTGTGTGTGTGTGTGTGTGTATGTATGTGTGTAAATCAAACCTCAAAGAGTGTGTGTGTCATCTTCTTGGGCAGGGACACAAAGCACTGGTTGGGCAGAGAGGGTGCTAGAGGTCTTGGCTTGGTCACTCAGCTGAGATCTCAACTCTATAGCTGTGTCAGTGAGGAGTCTTATTGGGGAGTTGGAGAAAGGGGGAGAAACCAGCCTCGGACTGACTGTGTTCTCTGTGTGTTCTTAAGGGAAATTGCACTTGATGCAGAGAGCTGCATCTGGAAATACTGTGTGTGCCTGTTATCCTCCCATTGAACATCCTCCACAGGTGCCAATTGTGAGGACTGAGGCTCCTTGTTTACTGGTTGGTAGTGGTGGGTCATCACAACATATTCCACTATTTTCCCTTTTATCTCAATTTTCAGCTTCTTCTGATTTCCATTTGCTAACAAGACAACTGCCTTAGCCGTACTTAGTTTCATTCCATGAGCCTTAAGTTTTGTATTCCATTCCTCTATCATTTGCTGGAGTGTCTATTCAGAGTCTGCTTGCAATGATACATTGTTTGCACGCAGAGCTTTGTTGGTCTGTCTCCTCCAAAATGTTTGCTAATGTAGTCCATCACCAGCATGAACAGCAACAGGTTCAGACCTGAAGTCTTATGCACATCCGCTCACATTGGGAAGCCCTCTGTGAGTCTGAATACTGTCCATACGTGTGCCATTAGATCTTTAAGCATAAGCTGCATGGACTCTACCACTGTTTTCAAGACTTCAAGCCATTTCAGGACTGCCTACATCAGGTTTCCTGAGACCTTTATGGGACCTTCTCATATGCTTTCTCTTAGTGAAGGAAAGTCCAGTTAGACTCTCTGCCCCACTGCAAACATCACATCAGTTGTGCTGCACCCTGATCTGAATCCAAACTTCTCATCACCCATCTTATTTTCTACTACTCTATGTATTCGTTTATTAGTCACCCTACCCATTACTTTCATGCATTGTTTTAGAAATCTGGTACATCTATACCGTCTACATTTGTGAACACTCATTTGTTCTCATACACTGACATGAGAATACTTCTTCACTAGTCATTTGGGATATGCCTTTCTCTCCATTGGAGGCATTTCTTCTCTAACTTACCCAGCATCTTGGTCATATCTGCAGTGACTTAATCAGAGCCCGCTGCTTTCTCTGACTTAATTTTTCATAGTGCTGTTCTTATTGTTCTTATTGTTCTTTCATTTTAGGCTGTGTATGGGGCAGCACAGCTTCTATGGAATTTTCTTCATTTAGATGCTCCTGGAAGTATTTCTTCCATCTGCCTTTGATGTCCTGTGGACTAGTGAGTAGGTTGTTGCTGAGATTCCATAATAATGGTGTCTGATGATTTTCTTCTTTATCATTCTGGTTCTGCCTTGCAACCTGATAGAGTTTCTTTGTGTAATGTGCTGAATACCTTTTCAGAAGCTGCTAAAGTGCCAGTGATTTGCTATTGTGACTGCCCTCTCAGCCTCATTGTTATCAAACCAGTATTCCTCTTAGCCTGTTCCATTTCTCCTACTTTTTCCTGCACTCCTACTTTCTTTTGACAAGTTCCTGGACTTCTGAATTTCACCACCAGCTTTCCTTGTGTATCTTATTATCTTACCTACTTCGGCCACATGGCTGTTCTGTAGTCTTCACACATGCTTTTTTTCAACACTACTATTCCTCTTTTACTCCACCTATTTTGTCTTCTTTTTGAGGTACCAGAGCCATGAGAATTCCCCTTAAACTCTTACTTTCACTCCAGTCCACTTCCAGGTCTTCAGCTTAGTCTCTGTTGACCCTAATGCCTTCTCTGACCACTGTTGAAGCTAACTGTACCCACCAGTCATTTATGATGTGGGTTGGCTGTTTCACTGGGTATGACTTTACAATCGCTGGTTCTACCCCAGCGCCCTTTCCTTACCAGGAGGAAGTCTACTTGAGTTGCATGTTGGATGCTCTTGTGTGTGCTCATCTGACTGCCAGTCTTCCTGAATCCCCTATTGGTCATCATGTGCCATTTCCTATACAGAGGTCTTGAATGGTCTTTTCTTCTTTATTCCTTTTGCCCCGACAATGTGGTTGTGATATGACCATTCAGGTCCCCAAGTATCAACACAAACTCATGTTGTCCTGCTTTATATAGTTGTTGTTTGTCTTTTCGGCTTTTCCCAGTTAAGGGACACTACAGCGGAACTCCAGTCAGCTAATGACTGGCAGTAGATTTTTATGGTGCTGAGTTGCCAGCCTGACGCCCTACCTTCAGCGAAGGCACAACCATTCATGCATGTCTTTCGGAGGCCACTCGACTGTGGGGAGGACATGCAGACTCCACACAAAAGGCACTCCAGCCGAGAATCAAACAGGAAAACCTCTTGCTGTGAGGCAACAATGCTACCGCTGTACCTAGATCCTGCAAATAAATCTGCATTTTACTGCCTCTGACTTCCAGTTACTAAGCATTCCACATCTCACTTCCCAAATGTTAGCAAGCTCCTTCAGTTCAGGGACCCAATATTTGGAATGCCAGCCCTTCCACAGTCAGAAGCTTTCCATTACTTCCCCTTTTCTGACTGTGCTAAAGAACTCCCATTAGACATGTTTGCTGTAATAGTTAAGTTCTTTCTTTCCAATGCACTTCTGTCCAGACCTCTGGCCAATGTGTTTTTGTAGTTTGCATGTTCTTCCTGAGTTTCTGTGGAGTTTCACCCAAAAACATGCTGGGTGCATCCACCTCAACCTTAAGAGGTATGCCAACAGATTGCACCAGAAACTCATGTTTGCAGCTAAAAAAAATAAATGGCATTGTGGGTAGTAGCACTCTAATTGGTGCCTATAGGGGAGGGGGAGACTTTATGTACCAATTGCTTTAGGCATGAAGCATGGTATGCATTAGTCACTTGATAGGTGACCATTGTTCACAGGCTACATATTTAAGGGTGTAAAACTTGGCTGTTAGAGGATTTGGTCACATTTGCTGATGATAAGCAGTTTGAGGACCCAACTTGTGCCAGGGCCCCATGCTAATGGTGAGAGGTAGTTTATGTGCTTCTATTGGCTAGTGTGTACCTTCCATAAAGTCCAATATTTTGGTAGTACCAAGAGCACACTTCTAAGCTACAGATTAGACTTAGTAATCCATCCATCCATGCTCCTGAGTTGCATCAAATTCTTACAGCCACCCCATGAAGGGCTACAACATTCCAAAGAGTTTATTAAGTAAACAGAGAATGAAAGAGATTGCTACCAATAACTAAATAAGATAAATATAAATGATTTAACAAATATAGTGTTTTAATTGGATCAGACTAGAAGACTGAATAGTCAGAAAGAAGTCTTAAGTTAGTAAATGGTCATATGATAGGTAAATAAGACATGCCCACATGATTTCAGTGATTTGACTCTACACTGCCAGTTATTTTAAGCAGGTCTTTAGCACAGTTAGAAAAGAAGTAATGGAAGGTTTCTGACTGTGGAAGGGATGGCATTTCAGATGCTGGATCCCAGAATTGAAGTAGCTTTTTACCATTTGGGAAGTGACATGTGGAATGCTTGGTGACTGTAATTCAGAGGCAGTAAAATAGAGATCTACACAATCCCACATTCAGGCATTACTGATAAACTTAGCAAATTAAATGTAAACCCCTTCATTGTAAGATGGGTTACCAACTGGCTCATAAACCGGACACACACTATCAAGGTGGTTGACTCCACATCAACCAGCAGACCTGATACCAGGGGGGTGCCACAGGGGTCAATGCTGGGCTCCCTACTGTTTGGTATATACTTCTCAGAAGTTCAGGTCAAAACTAAAAGGTTGTGGCTGGCCAAGTCTGCAAACAACAGCAAACTAGGTGCAATCATTGAATCCCCAAATTATGTCAGTATACTCCCGGATGGTCTCACACAGACCAACAACTGGTGTATTAGTCACATTCTCAAACTGAGTGCAAAGAAATGCATCATCATTCCCTTCTGCAAAAACAATATCCCCTTCACACTATCAAATCAATAACAATGCCATAAGTACCCATGAAATGGTAAGGGACCTGGGATCACAGGTTGACCACAACCTTAACTTCAAGTATCACATGTCTACCATTGTAAGGAAAGCTTTCCATGTACCTCACTTGATTAGTAAAAACATCACCTCGAGAGCAAAAGAAGTTATAACCTCCACATACTCTGCACTTATCTGGCTCATAATTGAGTAAACTGCCCCTTTGGCATGTACCGTGCTATGCACCTGCAGCAATTAGAGAGATTCCAGAGGTTTCTACCAAAAAGATCTAAGGGCTCCAGCATGTGCCTTACACAGACTGACTAAAGTCCCTGTCACTATGCTCCATATCATATAGACTTCTTAGGAGACTTATGCCCGGCCTTCAGAGAAATCCAAGACCCAACCCTAATGAACTTATTGCTTTTCCATAAATCAAATGGGACTAAGGCTACCCATTCCAGTGACCTAAACATGTCCTGCAACTTAAATAGGACATGCTGGAGGGGCATATTTATCTCCCAGTGACTGACGCATCTTTGGAACAGGCTACCAATCCATGTGAAACAGAGCATCACTATGACACTGTATAACAGGAACCTGGATGAGTGGACGGCGCACCGTAAATTCTTATGGGGGATAGCACCAACAACTTTCCTGGACATGGGCATCACTAAATGCAATCTTGGGTATTGACTTGTACCTCTACAGTATTACATTAGGGTTGAAACGGCTAGGCATAAAATGACCTCCGGGTCGATAGCCTAGTAATCTCCTATGATCCTATGAGTTAATCACCTGAGAGACTCTGAATACCTCTTCTGTCGGGAAGAAAAGAGCTTAAGATCAATATACTTCCACAAGAGTCAGCCCAATTCATGGAACCTCCATAGAATTATATAAAAAAAAAGAGAGAGAGAGAGCAGCTTTGCAGAAGAATATGCATAAGATGCAGATCTTACTACCACACTGAAAAATAAGTAGAGTTGGAAGAACCTGGCCTTTGGAGGTATGTCCACAATATCACAGGTGGTTAGTGTACTGTGCATTATGGTCATGCCTGGATACACATACAACTGTTATCTGTTATTATGTACTAGTTAGAGCAGTATGTGCACCATGTAAAGCAGTGTTTAAGAGCTCGTCAGTAATGGTTCATGCATACTAGTCATATGATAGATTGTGAAACTGTAACAATACACTCACACATCACTCCTGAACAGTATCAGCAGCTGTATTACCTATTATTACATACAATCATGTTTGACTTTTCATGCTTGTGAAATACAGCTATGAAAGTAAGTAATTGGGCAAATAGCATTCAAACCTGCAGTTAACATATTATCCAAGTATACCTGAGTACATGTCAGATACTTGTTGAAAATTTTATATGATTACATAAGGATAGACATGAGCTATACAACATACTGACAGCAGTGACATACACAGGTAATATAATATTTACAACAACAATAATTTATTTATTTATGATAGAGCATAATATGCTTAGCAGTACCATGCTTCTTTCTCCTTCCATTGTTTTTAGTATAATGTTTTTTCACCTAATGGAAGTGCACATTTATTAGAGTGCAGTGCTAAAGGAACGTTGTGCTGTCATATCACTGTAATATCACTGATGGACTATTTATTGTAAAATAATGGCAGCTTGCATTCTTTTTAACTCAAGTTATTTGTATAGGCAGTTCAAAGGGATGATGCTGCAATTTGTAAGTCCGCTTAGACTTCCAGTGCTATAGAGAAGTGTTCAGCAAGCTTGCATACTACTCATAAATCCTTGTCAGATACAAGTACTGTAGATGATCGATTAAGATAATTGTAGCCTAATATATAGTCCGGATACTTTGATAGAACTGTATTGTGATATATTATATTTTGCATGCACTGTACAAGCCTTGTTGCCACCACAACAGAAATGAGCATTACAGTCAAATATACATATAAAGATAACTAAAATAGAATCATTTCTGTTATTGCTAATGTCATAGTAGTTATGTATTGTATTTGAAATATGGAAATTTCTATAGCCAGATGTTTTTGTTTATACATTGTAGTTAAACATCACTCTGACAACAAGTTGCTTAAACAGCTGATGTGTAAAACTAAGAAGGATAATGCAGAGCAACAAGAACAAAGTTACTTCCTTGTTCCACTTTAAAGCCTACTTCAGGTGCACCTAGTAGATTTAAAGTGTATGGTAACATTCTGAGGTATCTTTCTTATGCAATTCATTTAATTTCCAATTATACTCTATGTCAAATTTGCAAGACAGTTTACAAAAATGAAGATTATAGTTTGCTGTTTTATTTGTTTTATTTTCATTGTTTACTCTGGTTTTTCTCTAAAACCCCAACCACAACATGACAACATGGAAAGTATTAGACAATCATTTATAGGTACCTACAAAACATTATGTGCAAGCAAAACAACTTGCCTCTAAAGAGGAACAGCTTCTTACATTGTACTTTCACTAGTACAGGATCATGTGTCAGTTCTCAAAGTGAGGTACTCCACCAACAATAATTTATTGATAACTTGCCTTTCACAGAAATAAGAAACTGCTGTTGATGCAGTTAACATGGAAATACAGTAACCTGTACATTAATTTGGGTAGTGAAGCATTGTGGGTTCAATCTTTCATGATGTCATGGCAGGGATTTTCAGCAATGAGAAAAAAATTCAGGGGTGTATCCTTGTCAACAAAATAAAACGCAAAGGCAAAACACTTTTTCTCATTAGAAACAGCATTATCTTGTATTGTATATGGTAAGAAGTTTATCTTCAGCCCCAAATATTTATTGCTTATGCTTGGTTCTGAACATGACAATGCACTTTAATAATGCAGGTCTCTAACCAACAACAGTATTCTTTGGCAAATTAAAACACCAAGTGTCAGTGTCTCAAAAGATAGCAAACTTTTCTTAGTGTCAAGACAATAGGCCTCTGGGGTCTATTCCCAACACAATTGATTGGATTTATTTTCAACTACTGACACTAGGGTGTGCTTCACTCGTAAGTGTGCTATTCTTCACATGAGAGAAGGTGGTGGTAGCTCAGATGGATGTAGAAGAGTTCATAAAAGTTATGGGAAAAGTATTGGAGACTTTCCCCTAGTCCTTACAAATATTACTACAGATCTGCACTAAACATGGGTCAACAGCCTAGAAATTGTGAAATCAGCAAAGAACATAATTAAATAAATAAAGCAGGCATCACAGTACCATTTCCAAAAATAAATAAATAAATAAATAAATAATACCCACAGAAGTAAACTAGGTATTGTTAGTGCATGCAATACATGTACTGCCCACACTGCATAATTGTAGTATGTGAAATGTGTACCCGAATTACATCCTTAAACTAGAAATACATATTGCTAACTTAGAACCAAAAACACACTACACCAACATAAGAACAACTTAAACTCCAATAGCGTAGAAAAGTTTAATCACTGCTTTCGTAAAAACTTCTTCAGAATGAATACACAATAAAACCAAAATTGTTTAAATACACTTCATGTTCAATTAAAAAACACCAATCATTCACGTAATAAAATTTAACAAGATTTAACAAGACCTTGCTATAATATTAACTTCCTTTCTTCTAAAAAACAATTAATATTTATACTTTCATTCAGTCCTGGTGGACTGTCAGCACCCAGTCTTAATTGCCAAAAGGTTTCCTTTCTTTCAACCCTATTTTTAATATTCCCCCCTCACAGATCTTTGCTAATATACTCTAAAATAGCAAAGGAAAACTTTTTAAACATAATGCACTCCAAAGTGTGCCTATATAAAGCGTTATTGCTATCTTTGGTTTTAATGATGTAATGTTCTTTAATACATCTGCTGAGCTGTCTGGTGGTCATACCTATATAAAATGCCATACAACCAGAGCACAGAGCAATATAAACCACATGAGATGTATTACAAGTAAACCTACCAGGCACAGCAATAGTACGATCTAGATGTGTTAAACTAATATGTGGCTCTTCATGGCATAAACCAGCAAGCAGAACATAATGCACTCCAAAGTGTGCCTATATAAAGCGTTATTGCTATCTTTGGTTTTAATGATGTAACTGTTCTTTAATACATCTGCTGAGCTGTCTGGTGGTCATACCTATATAAAATGCCGTACAACCAGAGCACAGAGCAATATAAACCACATGAGATGTATTACAAGTAAACCTACTAGGCACAGCAATAGTACGATCTAGATGTGTTAAACTAATATGTGGCCCTTCATGGATAAACTGGCAAGCAGAACAATTTAAACATTTATAAGTACCTTTTGGTTTATCTGATTGAGGGGGAAGGACGGCTGTACCATCATGTTGTAATAAATTCTTTAAACTGCCTGATTTTTTATAAACAAAACTTGTATTTTGTTGTTAGAACTGATGTTAGAAAACAATTTTTTGTTTGTGTTTAATCGAAAATACTTTCAGCAACAAAAGGGAGTTGCCATGGGGGCCACAGTCGCTCCTGCTTTTGCAGGTTTAGTTATGGCCTGGTGGGAAATGGAATGTCTATCACAAATTCTTTTAGCTAAGGACATTTTGTTTTATTGTCATTTTATTGACGACTTATTTTTTATTATAAAGGGTTCTAAAGACAAGGCAGACACTTTTTTAGAACAGCTTAACAGAAGTAGTAATTTCTTGAAATTTATGTTAAGCAATTTAGGGCACCAGGTCAACTATTTAGATGTGGTCCTCACTTGGCGTACAGTAGATCTTAGTTTTTCTAGCAAGATATATAGGAAAGAGACTTATGTAAATAATTATTTACACTATCAGAGCAACCACCCTGCCTTTATGAGATGGAACATTCCAAAAGGACAGTACATAAGAGCCTCTCAGTTAACCAGTAGTGAAGAAGATTTCTTTACTGAAACAGCATTCATTACTGGTTTATTCTTAGCAAGAGGATATACAGAAGTTTTATTATATAATTTAGTGTCTGAGATCTCTAATAGGAGATCTATAGACTTTCCATCTACTGTGGCTGATGGTTTAACAGTTAAAACAGCAACCGATGATTTAGGTAGAGATCTTCTATTTAGTCAGCCTACATGTGTTGTGGATATGTCTGTAGATAGCATTATGATTAAAAACATTATCACTGATAATTGGAAAATCATTACTGGTAATAGTGATTTGTCAAGTATTTTGGGGAAGGTTCCTAGTTTTGTTTATAAAAAATCAGGCAGTTTAAAGAATTTATTACAACATGATAGTACAGCCGTCCTTCCCCCTCAATCAGATTAACCAAAAGGTACTTATAAATATTTCAATTGTTCTGCTTGCAGGTATATCCATGAAAGGCCATATATTAGTTTAACACATCTAGATCGTACTATTGCTGTGCCTGGTAGGTTTACTTGTAATACATCTCATGTGGTATAAATTGCTCTGTGCTCTGGTTGTACGGCATTTTATATAGGTATGGCAACCAGACAGCTCAGCAGACGTATTAAAGAACACTGTTACACCATTAAAACCAAAGATAACAATGACGTTTTATATAGGCACACTTTGGAATGCATTATGTTTTAAAAGTTTTCCTTTGCTATTTTAAAGTATATTAGCAAAGATCTGTGAGGGGGGATTATTAAAAATAGGGTTGAAAGAAGGGAAAACTTATGGCAATTAAGACTGGGTGCTGACAATCCACCAGGACTAAATGAAAGTATAAATGTTAAGTGCTTTTTACACAAAGGAAGTTAACATTATAACAAGGTCTTGTTAAATCTTGTTAAATTTTATTAATTGAATGATTGGTGTTTTTAATTGAACATGAAGTATATTTAAACAATTTTGGTTTTACTGTGTATTCATTCTGAAGAAGGTTTTACAAAAGCGTTGATTAAACTTTTCTGCGCTATTGGAGTTTGAGTTGTTCCTCTGTTGGCACAGTGTGTTTTTGGTTCTTGGTTGTTTTTTTGTTACACCCGGTGCCATTTTTGTTTTTTACATATTGCTAACTTACATAACTGATATCATAAGCACATTGTTATAACTATGAGACAAAGATTCTTAGATAATATGCAAATCAATGAAAGAGTCTCACTGTTAATTTGCATCCTGTATGTACTTGTATGATTTTTGGTGACATGTCATCCGTGCATTTTATTACAACATAGCTTACATACATCTAGCAGTCATACACTGGTGACATCTGCACATATCAAACAGCAACATCATAAATGTATGAGCAATATACCCCTTCCTTAGGTAGATTACAATGCACATGGGTGGTACACCAAGCGGATGATATATTATACCACTAAATACATACAGTTTACCAACAAACAATAACAGGTTTTACTTATAAAAATAGAACGAAAGGAAAAAAACACACCTATAACCCATTACTTTACATTTCCGCAATATTTACTTCACTTGTGATTACTAAACTACTTTACATTTTCGTAATATTTACTTCACTTGTGATTACTGGGTAAACATAATGCACGTTGAATATATTTCATTTTACTTGTGTATGCTACTACTGTGAGCATATACCAAGTATCATATGTCTCTTGTTATATAATCATAAAACTTTTCCTGCAAGTATGCAACAACTGTGCCACATTGAAAATTTTGGCTAAGTTCCCCAGTATCTCTTTCTCTTCTAGTCTTTGTGTCTCTGCTCCCTTCATCAATATTCAGAGAGTCAAGGTCTTGTCTTTAAAACATTTAGACCATTATTGTTTTTCCGCTGTTTGCAGGGACTTTTCACTTTTTCAAAATACAGCATTTGTGATATCTTACCATATCTGTTATTGTACTTGCATATGTATCTAATGCAGCAAATCAATTTCACAGAGAGCCTTTGAACTCCAGTAGTATATTTTCAAGGCCGATTTCTATTAAGTACCTGGTTGTTTACTCTTTCCTGTGCCACAGTTTCCTCCAGATTTTCTTTTTATTGATATTGTTGAGATTTATACATAGTGTCAACCTGCTTTTTGCATATCCCATTAAGTGAAGTTCACATGTACAGTCATTGCTTATGTTGCTAAAAGAAGATGTTTGAAATCAATAGGTTGGTTGTCTTCTAAAATTCTGTCAGACTTTTTCTTGTCTCCGTTCTCTTACTAAGCTCATATGTTCTTGTATAATCCCATCTTTAAAGTTCCAGTCATCCATGGACATCAGTGTATTCTCTTTGCTCAGTCTGCCAATTTCATCTTATTGACTATTAGATATTAAATATTGGCTGTCTGCATTGTAAATCACTCACTTCCTGCAAATGTCTTAATTATAAATGCAACCACATTTCTGCTTTGTATCTCATTTCCTACATGGTATCTCATGTACTCCTCAGATTCATATTGTCCCAAGTCAGTCTATTTCAATTCACTGACAGCTAACAGATCGAGTTGTGTGTGCTCTACTTCAGATTTGACTAAAGCCAGCATTCCATGGCTCATAATGGAGAAATGAAAAAGTCAGCAAGCAAAGGAGAGTAGTAGTGGTAAAGTTGAATTCATCCACAAGTCTTGGTGAGTACCTTCGTGAGGTGGACCCTGTTTTTCACAAAATTTCACCAAGGAGACACTGATATATATCCTGTATTTATATAGCATATATCATGGACAGAAGTAAATCAAAAACAAAAAAGATAGCTGAGTGCACAAGTCCCAGGATAAAAAAGTGCCCAATCCTGGTAGGCACACTGGTGCCAGGACAAGAAAAAATGACAGTGCAGAATCCTTGAGATCTGGAAACATTTCTACAATGGGGCCAAGCCCAGGGGGAGGATGGCCCCCCTGTTGTAGAAGGAAGTAGCAGTCCACAAAAATCACAAAACCTGATAGGCCAAAGAAGAGAAATAAAGATGATAGAGTGGACTATTGAGGATATAAAAGACAGTATGTCTATTATGCAAAAAGCTCAGAATTTCCAGACAGATGATATACAAAGAGATTAAGAGATAAATAAGAGGAAAGAAAAATACTTTCACAGGAAAAACTGTGAGATGCTACTAATACATGTAACTCTGTACGAATTACAGGAGCCATTACGTGGCACATTGCGAGTGCTGCGAAGAGCACTTTTGGCTGACATTACAAAAATAAAATTGCCAAAGATTCCAAAGACAGCCACAAGGCATTTTATAGTTATGTCAAGAATCTAAATGGCAATGCTCAGATCTGATCTGAGCTAAAACAGAATGGCATTAAATATACTGATACCAAGGATATTGCCAATATCCTGGCAGATCGATTGTCAACTTCACCCCCCCTCTCTCACCCCCTAAAGGGCTCATCTCAATACCAAAAGATTGCCAAAATTCTGGCAATCACGGCCACACAGGTAGAAACCACACTCTCCAAAGATAAGAATACAGCATCCATGGGACCAGATGACATCCCATGCTGTGTACTACATGAACAACAAAATGAATTGGCATCTCACCTAAGTGTCATGTTTAATCATAGCCTCACCTCAGGCTTCATGCCCACTGAGTGGTGCACAACTACAGTTATCTCACTCCACAAGGGGGGGATCCACTTTGGATCCCGGGAACTACCGTCCCATCAGTCTGATGAGCCTGATCTGCAAGGGCATGGAATGTATTATCATGGAACGTATAAACAAAGACATTGGCAACCTTCAAACACTGGACCCCATCCAGTTTGGGTTCATGAAGGGCCGATCTTGTCTTCTGAACCTGATTGACTTCTTCGAATCAGTGTCCAGAGAAGTGGACAAGGATTAGTCGGTCTACACAGCCTATTTGGACATCGCCAAGGCCTTCAACACCATTCCCCATGCTAGAATCATAGGTAAACTTACTAAGCTGGGCATAAATCCCTACATCACTCGATGGCTTGCCAACTGGCTCACTGACAGAACCAAGACTATAAAAGTAGCCAACTCCAAATCCAGCTCCAGACAAGTGACAAGTGGAGTACCTCAGGGTTCAATCTTGGGACCGCTCTTGTTTGGCATCTGCTTCTCTGAAGTACAGGCCAACACTAAGCGACTCTGACTAACAAAGTTTGCAGATGACTGCAAACTGGGAGCCATTATTAAATCCCCAAATGATGTGGATATTCTACAAAAGGGCATTGCAGAAACAGATGCTTGGTGCCAGAGCCATGGGCTCAAGCTTAATGCCAAGAAATGCATAGTTATCCCCTTTGGGAAAAAACATGTACCCATGAATTACCACATAGGTGGCAGTAAACTAAACACTGAAAGTGTGATGAGAGACTTACAGTGGTCTCACCTTCGGTAAACACATTGCCACAACAGTCAGGAAATCCTTCTATGTGGCACACCTCATCACTAAGGGCTTTTCATCCAGAAAAAAGGAGGTCATTGTCCCACTGTACTCTTCCCTCATTAAACCCATTATAGAGTACAATGCCCTGTTTGGTATGTACCTCGCAAGACATCTGCAACAGCTGGAAAGGCCGCAGAAATACCTCACTAAAAGAATCACAGGCCTAAAGCAGATGCCATATGCTGACCGTCTAAAAAATTCCAGCTGTAATCTGTGGCATATCGTCTACTCAGAGGTGATCTCTGCTTAACATACAAGGCCTTGTCAAACCCTGAGCTGTTGGACATGCTCCACTTAAAGAAATGCCAATCCCTCAGAGCCACACAATCCGGGGATCTAAACCTTGTCATCACAATGAACAAAACATACTGGAGGGATAGGTTCCTGACCCACAGACTCCCCATACTCTGGAATAGACTGCCCATACATGTCAAGGAGAGATCCTCCATGGCCCTCTTCAAAAGGAACCTTAACGATTGGATGGGAGATAGGAAATTCACCCCAGGGATCATGTCAGTCGCCATGCTAGACAGGGGTCCAGGGAAGTAAATATTGTGGGAAGAAATATCCGGGGAATTGTTTGGCTAGGCTTGTATAGGCCCTAGGGCCAATAGCCTAGTGCCAACCTATGAACCTATGAATCTATCAAATAGTGAAACAATACTACTTTTATGAACTTTAATCATACTTTGACTTAGGAATGGGATCCATTCCCGTCATGGTATTAGAAACCCAAAAGATATGGAGAAATTAAAAAAGGAAAGTCCATATGCCAATATGTAAATTGTAAAATACCTTTGTAGCCTTCTAACCTTCATTTCATGAATATTGGCATAATAAGTTACATATTCTAAATGCCTTTACCTCACTACATCATATACACTGGCTTTACATTGAAGATTAATTTCCTCTTCCTCAACAGCTCAGTAACTGCTTTTCAGCCACAGGAGCTCATCATCCTTGGACATATCCCAGTTTTTCTTTTTTTAAGGTCACTGTGATGGTTCCATGCTGGGCCACTAATCAAGGAGCCTGAATCTCACCAATGACACTGGAGAGGGACGTGTACTTGGATTACAAATGGATACAGTCAGTATTTCCAGATGCAGACCTCTCTGCATCAAGCATAATTTCCTTTAAGAGCACACAGGCCACACACTCAGCCCATGGTCTGGGTGCCTCTATCTGCCTCTCCCCAGGTCCCCAATAAGGCTCCCCACTGGCACTGTGAAACCAGTGCTTTGTGTCCCTGCCCCACATAGCTGACACACACACACACAACACACACATACACACACACACACACACACACACACACACACACACACACACACACACACACACACACGGGAAAGGCTGGCATAGATTACCTGCTCTACCAACTTTGCCCAGACTATAAAGTAGATTAACTGCCACTAGTCAGTTACTATAAGGCTCTTAAAAGGGTATCTAATTATGCTGAGTGAAGTTAATATTAATACAAATGGAAAAGTTGACCAAACAGCACAGCTGTCAGGAGTGGCCAGAGTTATCACCACATAAATATGTGCAAATACTCTCAAAGCTTAAATATTTTCTAAAAAGGACCAGCCACAAAGAAAAGTTTAAATATATTTAATAATAAATTATAAAATAACAAGACAATACTAAATATATATTTACAGTAAACCACCGAGTTCAAAACACAGAAAATATTGAAAATAACAGTGATGGAGAGACTCATGGAAATAAAGAAAAAGAATCCCTAAACTATGCTTCACTATATTTCTGACTTAATCTAGGAGAATTACTATTGCCTAATAACTTACTTGATAGAGCAAGGCACAATGAAATATGTGAGCAGTCTTTCTAGTCAGGTTCCCCATAACAGAATACTCAATACTCAGAGATTACTCCCTGTAAATATTATACCCAAGATGGCTTGCAAAATGACCTCATCTGGTCACCTGACTCTAGGTTCTCACAGTATCCCCCTTTGAAGCTGAGACAGGAATTTAACATAAATGTCTACAATATGCATCTAGATGTTTATGGCAGTGCCTGCCATTTTCCCTGTTTTTACTTAGTTAATGAACAAAGGCTTCCTCTGAAGCCACCGCGTCCAGTTCTATTCAGCACCGTGGGAGGCCATTTTAATGGTTTAACAGCTCATTTACATTTCTCTTATTTTTCTTAAAGTAAGCTAGCTGGTTAACCTGTGCTGTCTCAGTATCATCTATTAAAACATATACATTTAATTCAGTTACAATAATACATATACATTCCTTTTCATTCCAGCGCGGTGCACTGTTGATACATTTTAACATAAGCAAACCTCACAAATACATTTTCAGCACAAGCATCTGTACAAATCAGTTTGATATACAAATGATGTATAATTATTTACAAAATTGCAGCTAGCTATGCTGGCTCAAATCATTCATCCACTGAGGTACTTCTCCTGGTATGGCTGGCAGTACCTCTTATTATCACAGTCACAAACTATCAACAGAGTTTTCATGACAAGATGTGGAAGAGGATAGTCAGACCTTCCTTCTGCTCAAATAACATTAATGTTGTTTCTCCTGGCACAAAAATTGAATCCTCTACCACTAACACTAATCCATACTACTACTGCTGCTACCCAGTAAGGGTTGTCCATCTTAGTCTGATAAATCAACTCAGACCAGTCCATCTATGCAGCTAAACTAATGATGACATGATAGCATATCTCTCAGCATACCAAATGCATATAAATCCTTGTGGCAAAAATAGCCATAAACCAAGGATATATATATATATATATATATATATATATATATATATATATATATATATATATATATGTGTGTGTGTGTGTGTGTGTGTGTGTGTGTGTGTGTGTGGGGGGGGGTTCTATTGAATTGTTGACAGCTTAGGTTGTCGAACACTTAATCATCGACACCTACGCATCAAATGCTTAGAACAGCAAATGGCCACATCATCAAATTCTTTCCTCGGGAAAGAATTTGTGTGGTTGTTATCGGGCATTTGCCCTTTCCCCAATGTAGAGCGATCTCAGAGTTGGTATATTTAGTTAGGGAGGATGTGGGGGGCAAAGCCCCCCACTACGATTAGGTGTGTTTGTGTATTTTGTTTACGGACGGCCAACCAAATTGTTTCCTGAGGAAAAAAAGTAGATGATGTGGCCATTCGCTATTGTTAGCTTTTAACAGTTAGGTATCAATGTTTTAGGAGTCGACAACCTAAGCTGTTGATGTTATGCTGTAGATTCATCTATATATATATATATATATATATATATATATATATATATATATATACATATATTTATATATATATATATATATATATATATTTATATCAGTGTGTGTGTGTGTGTGTGTGTGTGTGTGTGTGTGTGTGTGTGTGTGTGTATCTATATTGAAAAACAACATCCAGTATGCCAACAAGTAAAAATGCAGGCTTTATTGAAGAAACAAATCCACAGACAAGCCACTTTCACTTAACCAAGCTTAATCAGTGCCATCTGGAGAGCCATACCCAATCAAAAATGTAAATAAAAAAAAGTAGCAGTGTTAAATGATCCATTTATATTCCTTGTGTGGATCTACTTCATATAATCGCATTACCATAAGATCAAACATTGCATCATCGAGACCACAAGAATGAAAGTTCACATTAGTGAAACTTTAAAACACCAACTTACAAACATCAAATCTCAAAACATCAAATGCATGAAGACAACCCAGACATAAGATATCTATCCCCCTGCACCCCCCCACACCCCCCGCAGATTAAATATACCAACTCTAAGATCACACTAGTTTGAAGAAAGGAATACAGTGTAGTGATCGATACACAACAACCACAATGACAACAACTGTACAATTCTTAGACTGGAATACCTTCACTGTAAAGCTCCATCCTAATTTCACAAATATAACTAAAATCAAATAACTTGTTTCTCTTTTTCAACTTACATGTACCCAAACTTCTCCAAAGGCAGCAGGATCATGTGATGTGAACTCTGCCATATTGTTTAACAAGCTGGCTAAAAACCTTTAAAGAAATATTGCACCACTAATTCACTTACCCTATCAACTTTACATACATTTTGACATTCTGCAGTACAATCTTCTGCACTTTGACTAATGTGAACTTTTATTCTTGTGGTCTCAAAAATGTAACTTTCGATATCTTATGGTAATGCCATTATATGAAGTAGATCCCTGTGTACACACATTAAATAATTCAAAAAGCAACAGTGTCATCTGTAAAAAATATAAAGTCTATTTTGATTCTTTATATTGAGAACCTAATGTCATATTTTATAAATTATTAACCATAACAACATGATTACTTTCAAACAAGTAAATAAAAATAAAAATGAAAATATATTTTATGTAACTTAAAGAGCTTATGGGCTTTAAGTGCTTTTGAAAAAGTCAACCATACCCTTCTTCTCATAAAACTCAAATGACTGTTTATCCAATATCAAAATGATTCCAAACTATTCTGGGCCACAATAAATAATATAGTCCACCCTGGCCACACTACCACACCTCCATCAAACACAAACAGCACTACTGACAGTATTGCTTCTCAGTTCAATAACCACTCTGTTGAAACAGTACATAGTTATGCAAAGATAATCCAGCTACCCATTTACTCTACCAATCTGTATTGAAAACAGTTCTGCAACTTTCAAGGTTAAACCTGTCCCAATGGCTAGATATCTTCAAAACCTAAAACCCACCATCTTAGCTACAGATAATCGACCAGGTGAATATATTTAAATGGCAGCAGATGTCCTTACTTACCTTATTTCCTTTCTGATAAAATTGTTATTGACAGAGAACTATGTCCCCATACTGTGGGGAAAAAACATTCATCATTTTCCTGCACAAAGTTGGCAATTCTACTGAATTATCAAGATATAGACCTATGACTGTCCTATCTCCTCTAAGGTTCTTGAAAAATGCATCCATTCTCAGTTTCTTGACTACCTTACCTTAGCAAAAATAATCTTCTTTCTCAAATTCAACATGGATTTCATCCCCACCATAATACAAATACTGCCCTCCACAGTTTCAGTAACACCATAAACTTTCACAGAAATACAATAACCCTGTCTCTTCTCTTTTCTTAGACCTATCTAAAGCCTTTTCATAAGTTTATTATTTAAAATTACTAACCAAACTCTCTTCTTTAGGACTTGATCACTCATCTGTCTTATGGCTTCAAAGCTACCTATCATATAGGCAACATGCTGTAAAATGACTGAACAAACATTCATCATTTTTCTGTTGGTGTTCCTCAAGAATCAGTCCTGGGGCTATTACTTTTTAACATCTTTATAAATATTCTCCACACTGGACAAGCATATCAGCCTAGTGCAATATGTAGACGACTCTACCCCTATATGCTCAGCTGCAAACATTCTGTACCTCTGGAAGGTCACTCAGGAGTCCTTCTCATTTATTGAGACCATGATTATACACCTCTAACCAAACCCTAAATGCAAAGAAAACCGAGTTAGTGCTATTCTGACCAAAACAGTACCAAGACCAAAAAAAAGCCTTTAGCATTGCATCAAAAGAAAAGCTACAACAGAAATAGTAACACAAGCTAAATTGCTTGGTGTTACTATAGATTGAAAACCTAAAATGTGAACATCATATTCTTAAAGCCATTAAAAACACACCAAAAACATGATGCAGTTTATTGAGCTAGTCGATATCTCTCAGAATCTACTAGGAAATACCATAGCTTCATCCTATATTTTTCCATTGCTTCTTTATGCAGCTCCCATTCTTAATAACCTGCATTTTACATATAAGAAGAAAATGTATGCATTCTATAACCAGATAGATAAACTTGCAACTAATCTTCCATCCAGAGCATATTACTACATTTCCCTTAAACAATTACATTGGATTGAGCTTCCACAGTATATTTTTTGCACACAACTCCTACTGCCCAAAACCTAACTTATAAACCCAAATATTGTCCTTCTTTAAACAACATTCTCTAGTACTACTCAACCTAAAAGAGAAATGCACTCAGAAAATAAATGTCTTGAAATTTGTAGTAAATATAAAAGCATAGATGGTAACTCATTTTACTGAAGTCATGTCACTAAACTGTGGAACAACATCAATTGCACTACACAACTAGAAAATTTGAAATCCTTTAAAGCCAGACTCAAATAATACCTGTCCAACTCTTGTTTATGTTACCTGCTCTGCACCTGGATAGTAGAGCCTTTTTTAATCCTAGTCATTCATGCCCCACTTTTCCTGTTTATACGACAATGGACTAGAATGGCTTTGGTACATGCCTGTGCCTTAGGGCACCTACATATTGTCCAATCCATAAGGGACACAGAAGGCAAGCTATTGGTGAATTTGTGATCTCCCATCCATTGTCCAAACTGCATTTGAACAGGCTTGGAGAAGAGCTCTGCTTCACATGAATGGGGTGTCTATTCCAGAGAAGAGGTAGTGTCTGAAATAATCATAGACATTCATCAATCTAGCTGCATATTCTTAAACCAATCTCTTTTCTACTTGTATATAGCCAACATGTGAAATTCTGCCCATTTTTTTGTATATATCATATGTATGCCAATAGTTTTTCTTTTATTCATGATTACATATGTTTTTGGAAACTTTTTTATTACAAATTGTAATTGCATGTCATGTTTCTGATGTTTTTATGTTTTCATATTTAAACATAGAGCTTTTCTCTCTGGGTCTCCACTAAAAAAGGGGATTTGTCAAGTCTGACTATCGCAGTGAACAAATGGAAATAAAATAAAGATAATAAATAAATATTTACTGGTTTTGCGGCAATCTAAAAGACAGAATCTTCCAAGTCCATAACAATATCACACTCTCTAGAGCAGGTAAACTTAGTACAGGTGTATCACAAGGGTCTGTACTAGGACCTCTGCTCTCTCCTTGTTAATGATCTCCCCCTAGAAATGACAAAGTTCAAAGTAATAATGTATGCAAATGATATGCTGCTACTATACTCCAATACTAACCACTCTCACCTGCAAACCAGGTTACAGGACAGTTTCACTCAGTTATACACCTGGTCCACTTCTAACAAACTAACAATTAACCCCAGCAGAACTAATGTCATGGTCTTTGCCTCAGCCAATAAAAGATGCAGTCTCCCTCCTATTCTCTTAAAAGACCTTAATGTTACATAATACCTAATGTCACTGAGTCGGGGTGCCTAGGCCTAATACGTGACCCTACTCTTCTCCTTTTCATGTATTCCAATGTTGTAACTAAGTCCTTGCTCAATTAAAATTATGTTACAAGATGAGTCACCTCCCACAACTTGCATGACCATTGCTAAAATATTTTAAAGTCATATCTGAAATATGACCTTATTTTTCCTCTTACTCATTCAGCCCACAATACTCACAGTATACTGAGTGCTGTGAATAATATCTGGAAATTCATTTTATTAGCAGACCCCATATTCACAATTGAATTTGCATAAAAATTCTATTTGGCTTTCAGTGCCTCATAGGCCCACTTTTCTTCTAAGTGCTCTGATTTACAACGTTCAAAAACATGGTCACATCCCCCATTTAAGAGTGAAGCTACCATTACAAAACAATCCTTATGTACCCAAAAGTACATAGGGCAATAATTCTGTCTTTCACACACACCATTTAAACTGCTACAGGCAAGAACATTCTTGAGACTGGGACCCAAGTGCAACCTGGAACCACCTGCCTACTGACATAATAAAATCTAGAAACAAATAAAAGCTTCAAAGATGCACTTAAAGAGCATCTGCTTATTGAATCTACCTACTGCTGTTACCATGACAATCGGTACATAACTTTGCGTCCCATGTCATAAATAACAGAATACATTTAAGGAGCTTTTATCAGTCTCTTAGTGTTTCATCTTATACACATATATTTAGGTTCATAGGTTCATAGATGTGTACTAGATGCTTTTAAAAGATAGACACTAATAAAATCCAGAAGAGTATTGGAAAAAGAAAAATTATTAGTTTTGGCAGGAACAATCAAAGAAAGCAGGAAATCATAGAATTATCACTACAGAAAATGTTTTCCTTTTTGTTGTAATCATAAGGTGATATAAAATGTTCTGCAGGATATAGGAACTTTGGTTAAAAATTAAATCATCACTGTATGGCTGCACCCATCAGGCAATGTTATAATATAGCAAATAAGAAAAGTAGAAGTCATGCCAAGTAATACAGAAGCATTTTTCTCCAGAGAACACCAAAGTATGAAGGAAAATGTTCATCTTTTGTGTGTGGTTATGCCCTGGAGCCTTTACAAGCCTAGCCCATAGAAGTGCCCTGGCATCATGCCACCATTAGTTCCCAGTGCCTCTGTCAAGTAGAGCCACTGGAGTGATCCCCGTGGTGAACTTTTTATTTCTCATCCACTCATCAAGATTTCTCTTGAAAAGGGCCAGTGAGGTGCTCTGCTTGACACATATGGGAAGTCTATTCCAGAGCATGGACAGTCTCTGGGTTATGAATCTGTCCTTCCAGTATGTTCTGTTGATTGTGGTAATGAGGTTGAAGTCCCTGGAGCATGTAGTGCAGAGGGATTGGGATTTCCTTAGGCGTAACATTTCTAACAGGGCGGGGTCAGACAAGGCTTTGTAAGTCAAGCAAAGATTGCCTCTTAATAGACAATATGAGACAGAGAAGAGCTGGAGTTGTTTGAGTCTGTCCTTGTAGGGCATGTGTTTAAGGCCTAGGACCCTCTTCAGGAGGTATTTTTGTGGCCTTTCCAACTGTTGCAGGTGTTTATTGAGGTACATGCCAAATGGGGCATTATACTCAATGATTGGTCTAATGAGGGAAGAGTAGAGGGAGATGATGACCTCTTTCTTCCTGGATGCAAAACCCTTAGTAATGAGATGTGCCATATAGAAGGACTTTCTGACTACAGTGGCAATGTGGTGATCGAAGGAGAGGTTGCTGTCAACCTGTGTCCCCAGATCTCTTATAATGCCTTCAGTGTTCAGTGGGCTACCATCAATATGGTAATTAGTGGGAACTGAGTCACGTTTCCTGGATGACATTTTTATAGTCCTTAAGTGAAACGAAAGTGCGGCTGAATTTATCCTGCAAGAATTTTATGCTAGTACCAATTTTTTGAAATTTACAGCTAACTATAATGACAACAGTATAGCATATTTAGATGTTATGTTAACAAAAGATGTCACACTTAATGCTTATACTGCATTAATTTATCGTAAACCAACGTATTGTAACACCTTTTTGCATTATACAAGTGCTCATCCACTGTGCACAAAAAAATCAGTAGTAAAGGGGCAACTCATAAGAGCTGCCAGAATGGTAACTACTGATGAGGATTTTTTAGCTGAGGTTAACAACCTTAAATATATGTTTATCAAGAGAGGGTATCCCGATAAGTTCATTAACGAGTTGGTCACAGAGGTTTCACATAAACGTGAAGTAGGTTTATACAAACCAATACTTAGTTCAAGTAGACTTAATTGTGAGAACATAGAAAGGACACCCCAAACAAAAGGAACCACAGGTGATAACAATACAAATTTAGTTGTAAATAAAGCTCAAAAATATAAGATGAACTTTATGATGACCTTCAGTGCTGATTCAACTGGCATTAGGAGGATTATTAATAAGAACTGGGTTTTATTCAAAAGCAATTCTGAATTAATGAATAAATTAGGTAACAAACTAATTATTACACATAGAAGGGGTAAGAATTTAAAGAAACTTATGAGACACCTTTGGTTACCTACATTAGAACACCAGGTATATATCAATGTGAAAATTGTAACTACTGTAGTTCTATTGCAGTGGGACAATTTTTTCACTTCAACAACCAAAAGTTCACCTCTGTTGGTCGTTACAGTTGTAATAGTAGGATGGTAGTGTACCTGGCTCAGTGCATTCTCTGTCCAGTTTTCTATATTGGGAAAACAGATAGAAAACTTAAAGAAAGGATTTATGAGAATTTGTATGCCATTCAGAGAGTAAAAACAGAGAACGCACTAGCCAGACACATCTAACATTGTGCCAATCATAAATTCAAGTTCAGTGTTATTGATCAAATGGGTGAAAATATTCAAGGGGACCTGCTTCATTATTTTTGGAATACCTTGAATTATTATGGCAATTGCATTTGAACGCTAATCAATTTCCAGGAATTAATGAAACTTGTACCATCTTGCTTTTTTGAAACAGAGAAGTTTATTACGTTAAAGAATAACATTTTTATTCTTATTATTTATAATCTATTTGAGGTTTTAAGAAAAGTTACTCAATATTTAACACTAATATTTTATGTGAGTATGTGATAAGTAGTATTACATATGTATTTTTAACATTCCATCTACGTACTGTTAATATTCAAGTTTGTTTTAGTTTTAACCTAGTTCGAGTATTTTCTAGATTTTGGAGCAATTAATTAGTTAACTAGTTAATTGTAATGCACTAATGTATTAGTCATATGACTAAGTGGAATAAGTATTTAACATTATCATTAATTATTTCTTGGTATCTGAGGAAGTCCAGTCACAGTACTGGACAAAAAGCGCTTTATACGATTTTTGAAATTACTTGTTTATTTTATTTTATTTTATTAAAACATTTTTTTGTACTTCGCTACTTTGCTTGCCATTTTTAACATTTATTTTAAGTTTGTTATTTTGTTTTTGTGCTGACATTAGAACTTAAGAAATAATATGAAAGAGATTGGGATAAGTGAGAAGCGACAAGTCTAGCAGAGGGGAACCAAATAGGGTATGAAAGAGAATAGTGAATAGGGAAACATGTAGCATGAAAAAAAATAATAAACTATTATACATAAAGGTTATCAACTACAGTAAGTGGTAAATGCATGGATTAGAGAACTTGTAGCCTTGTATCTGCATTGTCAAAATCCAATTAAAATATACAATAAAAAGATGAATCCATTCTAATGGCAATTTATCAAAAATCACTTTTAACTCATTTTAATTCAACCCCAAGAGAACTATATAGAAAATCCATTCTAATTACACCCTCAGTGACATGCATGTGGCCAATTCTGCAGTCTGTCTGGACAGCCCTGTTGGCTTTCTATGAAATCTGAACTTATCTGTTGCTGTTTGTCACACATTCTGTAAAATCATGTAAGTGCTATTTGTTTACAGTAAGTAACTGAGGAAGGGTAATAGTCATGTCTAAAACAATTTACAGCCTTAAAAAATAAGTTAGCTATTTCTAGATTTAATAATCTAACTACTAGGCTAGTTAAAAGTTTTGAAACTAGTTATATATTGCCAGACCATTCTTTTAAAAGTGAATTATTAATCAAAATTACAAATTTTACATTATCAGATAGAGATCATGATGAGAATCTGCAGTTCACAGCATGAATGAAATAAACTTCCTTAGGTTTGTTATGTTCTCCTTTAGGTCTAACATTCAAAAGTACCTTAGATGCTTTTAAAAGATAGACACTAATAAAATCCAGAAGAGTATTGGAAAAAGAAAAACTATTAGTTTTGGCAGGAACAATCAAAGAAAGCAGGAAATCATAGAATTATCACTACAGAAAATGTTTTCCTTTTTGTTGTAATCATAAGGTGATATAAAATGTTCTGCAGGATATAGGAACTTTGGTTAAAAATTAAATCATCACTGTATGGCTGCACCCATCAGGCAATGTTATAATATAGCAAATAAGAAAAGTAGAAGTCATGCCAAGTAATACAGAAGCATTTTTCTCCAGAGAACACCAAAGTATGAAGGAAAATGTTCATCTTTTGTGTGTGGTTATTCTTTAAGTAGAACTGCTGTTTAAACGACAGTATGATTTACTGCCTGCACATAATAAAATGCCTCTGGAATGTCTTTAATTGAAGCTACTAGCGAACTACTGTGCAACTCATTTCACTTCTTTATGGCAGTTCCACTCTAAATGACACCAGAATAGCTTTTTTATGTCCAGAACAGCTGATAAACTTGCCACTGTAAAATACGAGACAGTGAAGAGGTATGCACATATGTTCAGAAGGCAAATAAAAATCAAGCAATGTAATATCATGTTCGACTGGCTATATCACTAGTTCTCAGATATAATTTCAGAACTTAATGCATGTTCAAGTAAAATATAAAGATTCTGAATCTGATTGAAAAACGTAATGTGACACCTTTCTTTTCCTTTCTTATTCATTGTATTCTTTGGTCAAATATTTTTATTGAAGTAAGAAAATGATAATTGTAACAAAAATATGAACATTGTGGATACAATTTTCAAATAAAAAAGAACAATGAAAAAGACACACTACAACTATATACACTATTTACATAGGCCCGATTTATTCTCACTTCTTTCATTTTGGTTTCTCTGGAAATCACTTCTTTAAGGAGGGTCAGAAAATCTTCCATAGTTGGAGAGGTGGTGGACTTCCATTTTCTTGTTATACACTTTCTGGCAGTCGCTAGTTTTGTCTATAAGAGGTATGAGTTGGCATTGCTCATTACAAAACTTTCATTTACATTAAAGAATATTATTGATTTAGAGAAAAATTATTTGTAAATAATGCTTTAAAAACTTCAATATTATCTCAGCACTGTTTCAAACAGGCACATTCATAAAAAATGTGGATCCAATCTACTTTACATGGGGAACACCATCTCCAACAAATAATGGTGTCAGTTTTATTAAAATTTGCAACCCTCTCAGGAGTTAAAAAGGCTCTATGCAGGAACTTTTATGTAAAAATACTCCAATACTGTCCCAAGGGTGTTAATTTTATAGAAGATAATAATATGGATTTCTTGAGTAAAGTATAATTGAGAGAAAAACCCTTAGTTATTGAGTTCCAATGTCTATTTGCTAGTGTAGCTTTACATCCTATTAGTATATCATTATCATACAGTTTGGAAATGATATTGCTAAAATTAAAAAATATTGTACAATAATTCAAATATATAACAAATTAAAGGTGGTTGGTCTTTATAGGAGGAGTTACTAATAATTCTGCTTAGAGTCCTTGAATAATTCATTATACTTTGCAATAATAACCAGTCTTGTGTCTGTAGATTGAATTCCTTAATAATGTGTTGTACAGTTAAAACTTCTAAGTCTCTTATTCAATGGTTCCAGCATACAAATTATTGTTCTCCCATCCATTGAAAAGTTTAAAGTGTAACTTATCAGGAAAGTTGTTTTGTAATTTTGAAAGGAAGAAGTAAATCAAACCAAATGTTAATATCTGCATTGGAGTTTATTATATTTTTAAAGTTATTAAATGTGTTGTTTATAGCATTAGACTTTGTAGGTTTTGCGACATTGTATTGTATGGAGTGGCAAATAAAATACCAAAGTTTATTAGAAGATTGAAAAATAACGACTTTTGATAATAGTGTATTTTCATTTAAAATATTGATAAGTGTAAAGACTTCCAATTAGAAGTATAATTTGAGTCTCCCCTGCTTATGATGTCTTTAACCAGCGAGGCTCTTATGTAAATTTCTATATCTGGACATTGTATGGTGCCTTTATCCCAAGATCTAATGTGATGGATATAAGCTATTTTGTTCTTTTTAGGGAACCATAAATAGTTTAATAAAATTTTATTTAAATCTCTGGTACATTTATTTCCATGATGTGTGCCAAGGGCTAATACTACATAAAGAATCTTTGGCAAAAGGGCCATTTTTATTAATTGCAACCTATCTTCAAAAGAGAAGAATATGTTATTCCACTTACTTATGTGGTTATTTACTAGCATTGATATTCTCTTATGAGGGGAAATTGTGATCAATATAATGTATATGCATATGTGTGTTCAGACTATGTTTTCTGCATAGTACACAATGCTTTGCATACATCAAATGATCTTTGAAGTGCAGTCCTTCTCAATGTCCCAGGGAATACATCTAAGACAGTAATTGGTTTGAAAACCATTTGCTGTCAAATGTTCCCAGTGCAGAAGACATTCAGGATCATGTGTGAACAAACCAAATTGTGATAAAAAGGATGCCCTAGGCAGGGCAATGTACCAGCCCCCCCCCCCCAGCCAGTTCAGTGACCCACTACTTGGCTATCTCTCCCCATTTATCATAAACACTGTTCAAAAACCTGTCAGTGTGCATATTATTTCTTCTTTACTTTTACATTTATTACAGAGATTTGATTAAAAACTTTTATTTCAAATCTTATAACACAAACGCTGATGGTTATTTACTAAACAAATCAAAGAAAAATAGCCTCACATTGAAAACAAACTTGGCATGAGCAACAGTAAATGTCACTTCCCTTGAAACTTACATTGAAAATCAACTTTCACTGAAAATGCACCTGGCCATCAACAAATTCTGTGTACATTTTTTATCCCTAGACGCCCCCAATGCAGCAATTATTGCTGCATTGCAATAATTCTTAGGTGTCTGTGTCAAAAATTAAAATTAGTAATGACCAAAGTCACATTTCAAATTTGTTAAACATAAACACACAGTAGCCAAAGTATTCCAACTTAATTCACACACATACACACACACACACACACACACACACACACACACACACACACACACACACACACACACACATACACAAACACACAGTAACCAAACTATTCCAACTTAATTCACACATACACATATATACACACACACACACACGCACACACACACACACACACACACACAAACACACACAGACACACACACAAACACACACACACACACACAAACGCACAGTAGCCAAAGTATTCAAACTTAATTCACACACACACACACACACACACACACATACACACACATGCACTCACAATAGTCTTGCAAAGCCAGATTACAGATGATTTAAAAATGACAATATGATAAGCACATAAGGTACTTTCATTCACAGGGAGCTCCCTGACCCCCACCAGCAGTTTTAGCCACTTTTTTGAATGTGTACACCCCTTATTGTTATAAAGAAATAAATGACATGCACTTTATTGGTAGCTTTGAATGAAATACATGAAATTGTATAAATATCACTAGCACCATACCATATGATTTAGTCACATGTAGCACAGTTTAAATAGATGAGTATTTATGAGAGCATAAGAAATGTTAACAACCCAGTAAAATATGTCGTCAATATGTACAATCTCTGCAGACAAAAAAGTAATCTGAGAGCTACTAGTAATGGATAAATGACTGCTGGCAAACAACTTACTTTGCATTTCAGTGCTTCATCTATGAATGTGATGCCTGCTGCTCTTCAAAAAAATAAATTAAGCTACTTTAAAAATTGATGTGTTGGTGATCTTGCATAACATTTCCTGAACTAGATTAGTTGTGCAATAGGGAGTGGCTGGCAAACACCGACAACAGCAGGTAAATGAAGGTGAAAAGCTTTGACCCTGCACTCCTGCCACAGGAAGAAGCTCATTAACACATTGATGAGGTAATCTTAAAGACAACTGCCAGAATAACAGACTGTATCACAGTAATGTTAAACAATAATTATATATAGGATGCCGAAGATCAAACAGTTCTTATCTCCACCCCAAATAATGCAGACTATATGATCTGACAAACGACAACCCTGTTGCAGTTGAGGAAGGCTGTAAAAAAGGTTTTTCAAAAATTATATTACTAAAAATGGAATGTTTAAACTACTAAAATATAGCTTGTTTAAACTATATTACACAATCCAGGCCTATTAATGCATTAATTCATCCTTTAGTGACCATGAATAAAGCTAAACAATTAAAGAAAATACAAATGCTACATCAGCAGCTTTTGTTGGAGAACCCACAAGTCATACAGAAATATTACTGCATACAATGTACTGTGTACTGGGGGAGGGGCTTACATGCATCCAGGATGCCTATATCTCGTTTTTGACCTCCCTGTGTCTTCTCTGTCATTAAGAATAGCTATCCCATCTGATATCACTCAGTACAGGATTGAGTTTGTTGTGGCATAAACCTCCAGAGTCAACAAAACTGGATTGGGGCAAATATAGCCCTATGCAGGGTGTAGAATCAGACCCCTCTCATTACTTTTCTATCTTTCCCCATTTGTAAAAAAATATTCAAACCTGTCAGTTTATATACTGCTTGTTTCCTTACTTTTACAATTATTACAGAGATCTGGATTTCAATTAAAACTTCAAATTTTACAGAACTGATAGCCACGTTTTAAACAAAAGACTCTCTCCCTGAAAACAGACAGTATGAGAAACAGTAAACATCTCTTCCGCTGAACCTCACATTTAGTGAACATGCATCTGGCAACTGATTACAAGAGACATGCTGAGATTCATGCTCAGATAGCATACAGTGAAGTACTAATTAGCATCTATGTGAAGGATTCAGTAATTCAAAAGAAAAATGTGCAACATCCTACGACAGCTGACTGGAAACAATGACCCCTTTCAGGAGCAGCCCAAGAGAACTGTCTAGTGACTAACACTGCAGTGATTTACTTCATGCTGTTATTTTATTAAGCCCAACAGTAGTTAAGGTCATATTTACCCAACTCTATACATACACACACAGCAAACACACACACACACACACACACACACACACACACACACACACGTTGACTGCTGTGAGATTAGAACTCCCTGCCTATCTAGAGGCAGAGTACTTAATGCAAGCTCCACTGCAGAAGTCTGATGTTAATAGTGCGAGAGTGCATCTTATGTAGGATGACATCAGCATTGTGTTGCTGAAAATATCATGTTGGGAGAAGGGTCTAAAATTGATGTGGTCTCACCCTGTAGTGTAAAATTTATTCTGGGCTACTACTGTATTGTGGACAGCAGTAGTTAAGGTCATATCTGCACAACTCCATACACACACAAGTTGACTGCTGTAAGATTAGAATCCCCTACCTTGATAGTTATACAATCTATAGGATGCAGTGCTTAACTCATTACAGCCAACTACACCTCCAGGAGTTTCTGAAGTTACCTCCTACTGACACTTCTAGACATCAAATATTGTTTGATCATATTTGTATTAATAATTCCAAAACCATGCTACATAGGTTCATAGGTTCATAGATGTGTACTAGGCTAATGGCCCTGGAGCCTTTACAAGCCTAGCCCATAGAAGTGCCCTGGCATCGTGCCACCCAATGTTAGTTCGCTGAGCCTCTATCAAGTAGAGCCACTGGAGTGATCCCCGGCGTGAACTTTCTATTTCCCATCCACTCATCAAGATTTCTCTTGAAGACGGCCAGTGAGGTGCTCTGCTTGACCTGTATGGGAAGTCTGTTCCAGAGCATGGGCAGTCTCTGGGTTATGAACCTGTCCCCCCAGCATGTTCAGTTGATTGTGGTAATGAGGTTGAGGTCTCTGGAGCATGTGGTGCAGAGGCACTGGGATTTCTTTAGATGTAGCATTTAACAGAGCTGGGTCAGACATGGCTTTGTAAGTCAAGCAGAGATCACCTCTTAGTAGATAATATGAGACAGAGAATAGTTATTTGAGTCTGTCTGTGTAGGACATGTGTTTAAGGCCTAGGATACTCTTCATGAGATACTTTTGTGGCCTTTCCAGCTGTTTCATGTGTCTAGTGAGGTACATGCCAAATGGGGCATTATACTCAATAATTGGCCTAATGAGGGAAGAGTAGAGAGAGATAATGACCTCTTTCTTCCTGGATGCAAAACCCTTGGTAATGAGATGTGCTACATAGAAGGACTTTCTGATCACAGTGGCAATATGATGGTCGAAGGAGAGGTTGCTGTCAACCTGTGTCCCCATATTTCTTATAATGCCTTAAGTATTCAGTGGGCTCCCATTGATGTGGTAATTAGTGGGAACTGAGTTTTTCCCAAAGGGGATGATGACACATTTTTTGGCATTAAGCTTAAAGCCATGGTTTCGAAACCATTCGTTGGTCTCAGTGAGGTCTTTCAGTAGGATGTCTACATCACTTGGGGAGTTAATAATGGCTCCCAGCTTGCAGTCCTCTGTTAACTTGGTCAGCCTGAGTCCCTCTGTGTTGGCCTGAACTTCTGAAAAGTAGATGCCAAACAAGAGAGGACCCAGGACCGATCCCTATGGGACTCCACTTGTGATTGGTCAGCAGTCTGACTTGGAGTCCTCTACTTTCACACTGTGGGTTCTATCTGTGAGCCAATTTGCAACCCACCTAGTGATATAGGAGTTGATGCCTAGTTTGGTGAGTTTATCAATAATTCATGAGTGGGGAATGGTATCAATGGCCTTGGCCAGATTGAGGTAGGCTGTATGAACTGCCTTGCCCTCATCCACAACTCTGGTGACTGACTCAAATAAGTCAATTGGGCTGAGCAGGCATGACCTACCTTTCACAAAACCAAATTGCATGGGATCTAGAGTTTGGAGATTCCCTATATCCTTGTTAATTAGGTCCATGATGATGCGCTCCATAGCCTTACATATCAGACTTGTCATGCTAGTGGGGCGATAATTCTCAGGGTCTGTAGTCACTCCCCCTTTATGGAGATGGATGAATGTAGCAGTGCGCCATTCAGTAGGGAGAAAGCCTGAGGTGAGGCTGTGATTAAACAGGGCACACAGATGTGGTGTCAGTTCACTATTTAGTTCATGTAGAACACATCCAGAGATATTGATGGGTCCATTGGAAGCTGTATTCTTGGCCTTGGACAATGCAACTTTAACCTGTGCTGCAGTAAAGCTGGGTGCCTGGCATTCCTCCGGTATTGTGACTGCTCCTTTGGGGGGAGAGAAGGGTAAAGTTGGCACTGAATCTGTCGGCCAGTATGTTGGCAATATCTGTTGGCTCAGTATAGGAGATACCATTGTGTAGTAACTCAGAGCAAACCTGGGCATTGCAGTGGAGATTCTTGATATAACTATAGAAGGCTTTGTGGTTCTTTTTAGTGTCTGCTACAATTCTACCTTCATAGCTGGCTTTAGAGGTTTTGATGAGGGATGTCAACTTTTTGTTGAGGCTAAAAAGGGAGTTTTTCCAGTCTTGGGACTTCACCTTTTTCTGCAACAGTTTCCTCCTTCTGTTGTAGAGTTTATTAATGGCAGGGAACCACCAGATTGGCTTTCTTTTTTGGAGGACAGCATCTTGGTTCTTTTGGGTATGGCTAGTTCCATGCATTTATGTATGTGTTCGTACAGTACATTAGTATATGATTCAGCAGTCATGCATCTATTTTCCATTGACATGGGTTCTGTGAAGTTAGCCATCTCTGATTTTAGGAGCCTAAAGTCAGCTTTGGAGAAGTTTTTCATGGTGTTTACCTTTGCGGGGGAGGTGTGGGTGAGATGTGGACTTCCATGGTGATTAGTTTGTGGTCGGATCTAACCAGGGAGGAATTGACTATTGGTACAAAGCAATGGTTGCCCATGTTAGTAATACCCAGATCAAGGATGTTGCTTCCTCTAGTGGGGGTAAGAATGAGCTGGTCCAGGCAATGGAATTGATGAATTCCAGGAAGCTTCGGGCCAGTGTATTGGTGCATGAGTAGTTTTCCCAGTTGATGGAGGGGAAGTTGAAGTCAACTAGTATGAGAGTGTTGGGTTGGACACTAATAGTTTTCAGGATACTTAGGAACATGGAGTGAGAGTCTTGGGACATGGCTGGGGACCTATAGCAGGCTACAACCTGAATCACCATCTTAATCAGTATTAGTTGTACCTTAAGTATCTCAAATGCATTATGCTGGACTACTAGTCTGGAGGTGTGCATATCCTTCATGAATATGGAGACACCACCACCTTTGGAGCTTTCGTCCATGTTCTGGGGCTGAAAATTGTCTAATGAGTTATAGCCTGGTAGTGCAGGGGTGCTTTCTGCTGCTTTAAACCAGGTCTCCATTACAGCACAAATGTTGATGTTTGCCATTTTGAGGAGTGCTTTCAGCAAGTGCATCTTGAGACTTAGACTTCTAGCATTGAGCAGCATGACCCTCAGATTGCATTTATTTATAGCTGTTATGGTGGTAACAGGAATTGGAAGATTTTGTCTTAAAGCATACATTATGGCAACACAATTCAATTGATATTTGACCTCTGTCTAATGCAGTTAAAGATATATTGAACAGTATTTGTATACCATTTGCTTGTTTGTGTTTGTTTATTAGTATTGTAATAATTTTCATATTGTTCCAAGTATCTCAGCATTCAGGTAATGCAGACTGGACTACATAGCCTCATATGGAAGCTCAGAGCTGTATGAAGAAAATTCTGCTGGCAGTATGTGCCTTCCTTGAATGGTTACTGAGATATCATAAGCTGTTTATACAATATTATAAAATGAATATTCACTACCTTTATTTTTGGCTTATAAAATCCATTTTAAAGTATTGTGCTGAATGAATGCCACTAATGTAAAGAATAATTTATCCTGAATACTTTGTCATTTACAGTTTTCTAGTAACACTTATTGTTGCAGAGATATGAATATTCATTTGAACTTTAAGGTGATAGCTTAATTTTTAAGGCTCAATACACAACCACTGGGAACTAAAAGTACACTCTCAAAAGACAAGCCCCACCACAGAAGTCTGACTTTGACAGCATGAGAGTACACTTTACTGAGGATGACATCAGCGTTGTGTTGCAGAGAAGATAATGTTTTGAGAAGTGTGTGAAATTGATGTGGACTTACCCTGCAGTGTAAAATTAACTAATCTGTTGTGGACAGCAGTAGTTATGGTCATATCTGCACAACTCTACACACACACACACACACACACACACACACACACACACACACGCACGCACGCACGCACACACACACACACACACACACACACACACACATTGACTGATGGGAAATTAGAATCCCCTATCTAGTTGGCACAGCATTTAACACAAGTGTCATTGCAGATGTCTGACTTTTATACTGTGAGGGTGCACTTTATACAGGATGACATCAGTGTAGTTTTGCAGAGAGATTATGTTGGGAGCAGGGTCAATAATTGATGTAGACTCACCCTGCAGTGCAAAATTAATTCTAGCCTACTACTGTACTGAACTGTGGATAACAGTAGTTAAGGTTGTATCTGCACAACTCCATGCACACACACAGAAGTTGACTGCTGTGAGTTTAAAACCCCTTGCCTACCTAACTATGTAATCTAGAAGACACAGAACTCAATGCAAGTGCCACCACAGAAGTCTGACTTTCATAGTGTGAGAGTGCACTTTATACAGAGTGACATTAATGTGGTGATGCAGAAAAGATGATGTTGGGAGAAGGGTCTGAAACTGATGTGGACTCAGCCTGCAGTGTAAAATTTACTTTAGGCTACTATTGTATTGTATTGTGAACAGTAGTGGATAAGGTCATCTCTGCACAACATCATACACACACACATACGCACACATACACACACACACACACACACACACACACACACACACACACACACATTAACTGCTATGAAATTAGAAAAACCTCGCTATCTAGCTAGCAATTAAAGCTAAAGAGCATAGTACTTACCACAAGTACCATTGCAGAAATCTAACTTTACAGTCTGACAGTGCAATGTAGGTAGGATTAGCATCTCATTCTGTGTCAGATAAGGTATTATGATGTTGAAGGTTTTGTGCAAATCCATATTTGTTGAAATGATGGAGTAAGGTCAATGTTATGATCAATAATACATACATACTGCTGATTTATATCAACTATGCTGTTATTAATGTATACTGCAGAACTAAGAGTAACATCTACCTACGTGTCTTGTGTATATGAGGTGCACACACTTGTGAAACACATAATTGACAATGAATCATTCATGGAAATTCAGATAATGATGATGGTATATAAACCTTAATGAATGGTACTGATATTAGCAATAGTATGTACTCATTAGTGGATACTGTGTACTGTCAATACCAAAACATACTCAAATGTTCCAATGCAGGAGGGATGTAAAATGATGATTTCTGTGCATTAAGGCTGTATGTATTCGTATATCATTTGCAAGTGGCAGTGCAGACCCAACTGTCCAGAATGAAATGGCCAATTAAGCACATAGTTCACTGCATTCCACGAATACATTACACAGTTTCCATGTAATGAAGTAATATCATCCAGTAACAATAGTTATTTTTATTTCAAATCACTTCCCAAAGGGCAATGCTAAGAAATGTATTCGTGTGGATGCTGGCAAAGTGTTAGCACATGTGTATTCAGAATTTGATGTTTTTTTTGTTATGCATTTCAATGTTAGCTTCAAATCTCAGATCAGAAATGAAGTGCTGTACTTGTGTTCTCCATTTGCGTGACAGTAAGCTGTGAGCAAACAGAGTTATTTTCTGAAGGAAACAATGAAACACTATTTGGTCTGCCTTCTACAGCGCAAACAGGCTTAGAGGCCATCAACACTCTGGACAGTACTTAGAGGAAAAAATCCACCTGCTAAATATTTCTGTGGCCTAACATGTAAACTCTGTGAACTAAATGAAATAGTGGTGTTGAAGTAGGGTTCAACTCCAGTATGCAGATGACTTTACAAAGACTGTCAGAATGTGACTCATATTAACTCATTATCATGACTTTAAAAATACCCAGGAATGACTATTATAAATATAAATATATTGCTTGGCAAAACTGTGAATGTATTAATTTCTGAAATAATGTTTTATGTCTACCGCACACAAGACATGCTTCAAGGGAAATCACAAGTTAACTGGGTGTACAATGAGGTGTAAGGCAGACACACATACTACAATTAATCCTTACCAGATGTTGTGCAACTGCTGGGGCTACAACTGATAAAACAGAAGGGGCTTAGAGAGATACATAGACAACGCATTCACAGGAAAGACACTTATAAAAACAGGCAGTATGAGTTTCACCTATTGCTGCATACAATCTATTGTCTAGATGAAAAATTACGTTTACAGACTTGATCATTATCTCAGACACCATCAGGAATTCCTACTTCACACATGTCAAAGTCACACATTTGAAGGGACAGTGATCCCCTGTGTAGCCATTCTTCAGAAAAGCAATAGCAAAATGAAAATGCCATAATATGATATTTGCATCCATCAGCCTAATGAACAGTCAACATTACAAAGGGGTGAGGGAGAAGGGGTGAAGACAGACACAGATATAGAGAGACAGATTAAAGGTTGCTGTTATGGGCCATTAATGGACATCTTTATTGTGTGTCCTCATCATTCATCAGTCATGTTCTTTATCAGTAAGCGATGGCTGTGGGGATGAAGAAGCTGTAGGACAGGCAAAATCTGATGCTGACAAGGGTAGAGTAAGGGAGGTTTAATAATTTGTCCTTATGTTCATGGATCTGTTTGCAAATGCTTCACTATAAGAATATTCAAAATGTGTTCATGAATGTTTGTTAATGTTGTTAATGGATAAAAACTAAGATATATGTCATTAAATATATCATAGAGGTATAACATCACAGTAAGAAATAATGTGATATACAGCTGGACTTGAACCCTTAATGCTAAGGCCACAAAGCAATCTTTTGACAAGTGATTTATATTGACACTCCACAGAGGATTTTGCAATTTGTTATATCCAGTAGTCAAAGTATTGACTTTATTTTGCTTTTACTCTGTATTCCAAGAGAGCAGCATGTTTAAGCACCTTTGTGCAAGGAAAGCCAGACTACTGTGGGTGGTGGCAACAACTGACTCAGTTTTGCCATAGCACATGAACATTCCCCATTACTTGGCATTGGTCTGCAATGCCAACATCCATGCAAATGCTGAGACCAAACAAGTGAAGGTTTTCTTATGGGCCATTTCTGGCTATGTGCGCTGTGTGTGATTTTATTTTGTACTAGATTAAATGTGTGAAAGGGGGTTGATATGAAAGTGGTGAAATGGGAGGGGCAAACAGAGGGGACAACTTGGGGGAAAGAACTGATGAATTTTCAGAGCCATAGCTATCCACTTCTTCACAACATAAATGCAGAACTGTAGCCAACATTTGCTGATTTTGGACTGTCACCATGTCAAAGGTAGGTGACAACAACAGAATAATATTGTATGGCAAATAGTACCAAATCAGTTGTGTCAAGAACACACATAACTATAGTGGAGAGCAATGTGGGGGTCATTATTTTTTTTTTCGTGGGACAGGTGCCCATTTTTTGCTTTTTTTTTCAAAGAGAGAGGCATGTTGGGGGAAGGTGATTAAGAATGTGAGGGTCAGGTAAGAAGGTTAGGTGAGGAAGCAGGTACAGACATGCAGGACAAACAAGACAAACAAGAATGGTAATGGACATAAAAGGTTGGGAGACACCATGATAGAGGATAGATAGGTGCACCCATGTCAAGCCTGAGAAGAGTGATAATCTAGTCCTCACTCTCAGAACTTTCATCACTGTTTCCTATCTCAGTTTCCTGTGTCAGTGGTTGATGTGGCATTGTCTTCTCAATGGGATGAAGTACCTTTTTGACATGGATGATTCAGGCACCAAGGCCCCTTTCTATGATACCCTCCACCAGCTCTGTCAGCTCTTGGCTGGTGACAAAATTACCACTTCCTCTAATACTACTCCAGAAAGGTACTAGTGTACCACCTGCCAGGGAAGAGCTACTTAATGTGGATGGGCCAAATAGGGCAAGAGTTGTGGAGGCAGTGATGGCATCTTGGGACGCTAAAGTGCTGGGTGTCATTGCTGCAAAATGTAGAGCGATGGAAGGCTGATCCATAGTGGTCAGTCTACCTCTCTGTACTGCACGTCAGTTTTTTTAAGCCATTTAAAATATTCCCCACCCCCACCGCAAAAAAAAATTGAGAGAGAAGGGGTGGGGTGAGATAAAAAAACAAATAAAGTGAATTACATCCATGGCATATCACATGACTATATAATTTCAGAAAATGAACAGTTATGATTATCCAGTCTGTACACCTTTGCCACATTTGTGTATGATGGGAAGGTCTTATTATGTTGTACCATTAATTGAACTGTAGTCCTAGGGCATGCACATGCAATCATGTAGCTACCTACACCACATTTACATCACCTACACCAAGTGATATTTTTTTGGTATTCAGAAATGCTAATGATTTCACACCTCATTTGCATCTTTTCAGTGCCAAGAGCTGAGTCTACACTATAGAAAGGTAATTGTGTAGTTATGGAAGTGGAAGTGGACACTGGATACAGGAAGAACATTGTAGCTAGTTTCTTGGAAGAGATTGTTCTATAAATCGCTGCACTATTTCACAAGTCATGCTTGTCTTCTACACAAACTGCTTACATTTTCATATTTTAAATGTACTTCAATATGCAATGGAAAACAAAAATAAAATTTCACTGATGCTATACTGCACATATGGCACTTGTTGCTGTGCTGTCCATGTTATTACAATGACTTCACAGCATTGTGTTATCATTTGATGTTGCATGACTGCCTCAACCGTGTTGGTGATTCACTACATAGGATGAGTAGCACACTGGATCGGCAGTGTCCTTGATGTTACATCTGCTGGGAGAGGTCCAGCATCCACGTGTCTTTGGTGTTACCCTTGCCCTACTGCACCCCTCCATCCTGTGAGAATGATGATAACTGTGCCATGGGCTTTGTTCATTTTTGTTGAACTTAGGGTTGCATAGATGTGTAATTCACAGAGTGGATTTGTATGACACTAACAGTATGGAGGGAGTTTATCTTCTTACACATTTTTTAGTCTACTACATTTTCCACACTTACCTTGACATTACTGCAGTTAGGAATCATGTTGTTTGGGGTTGTCTGTACATAGACATTATATGAGTAAGTAATGTTTGTGGACATTGGAAGACATCACTTTTAATATTTGTATGTGCTTAGGTTGTTATGTGTATTCATTCACTGGTGAGTGCGTGCTATCACTTGCCTCTTATTTGCTGGGCACATGTGCTAATCTTTGAGTTATAGGTGGTGAGTGTGTGTGTGTGTGTGTGTGTGTGTGTGTGTGTGTGTGTGTGTGTGTGTGTGTGTGTGTGTGTGTGTGTGTGTGTGTGTGTGTGTGTGTGTGTGTGTGCATACTATCCTTTGCCTCTTAGCCAGGGCAAGGGCATATTGTGCATTCCTACAATTACTGGCTGCCTCTGCAGCTGGAGGTTCCCCCCTCAGATTCCTCATCTGTATGTGTGGGAGGTGCTGACCCTCCCTGGAGTCCAGGAATGTGTGGTGCATCCTTTTTCTGGGGGTATGTGTGCATTTCTGATGAGTGTCATGAGCCACCGTTCCAGTGCATAACCTGCATCACCAGAGGTGCTGGAAGATGCTGAAGGCTGGAGTGGGGCAGAGGTCTAGAGGGGCATATAGTGACCTGAAAAGGGCATTTTTACTTTTTTCATCTACTGTTAACTGTGATAAAAGCTGCACATGCATAATATGTGTTTAACAGCTACATATATGGCCAACTGTAGTTGCATGAAGAATACCTCCAAGTAAATTTCATCTTAAAATAATAAAATAAACTACTGCCTTTCATCACCCCATTCCAAGTGTGAATGGGACATATACTTTCATATGAATGCATAGCCTTAGTATACCATTCACAAAGACAGCCTGCATGCTAAAAAACCTGAATGAGTAAATGAATATAGGACAGATATTTTAATAGACATTGTTAAACTCTGGCTTTTGTGTGGTATTTGGGAATTCCAACACTTAAAGTATATAGTGGTGAACACCAATTGTAATTATTATATGGTATGGATTCTATGGTTTCAGTCTGTTTCTGGCCAAAGTCCAGACAGCCTAGCAGTGGCGGCTGGTGACATCAAATCAAAGGGGGGCTGCAGGAGACAGCTGAATGGGTGGGGCCAACAGGAAGGGGTGTGTCCAACTAGAAAGGGGCAGAGCTATGCTCAAAACCACAAAAAACGGGACTTTAATTAAATATGCTGCCCTGGGTGCCAAGCCATCATTATGAGAGTCCAATCAAGACAAAATGAAGTGTAGAAGAAAAAAAATATTTCAATGCATTGGCTGTATGACAGCTTACTTAATATCTAGATAGAAACAAAAAGGTTGTGAGGCATGAAACAATAAATTACTCTTTAAATACATTACTGGAATGCCAGTCAAAATCAAGTATAAAAGAACAAGCAGCACTTAACTCAAACCACTTCTCCTTGCCCTGCAGTTCTAATTAATTTATATTCAGCTTTATAAGAGTACCAAGTAACATGTTGAAAGTAGCAATCTCTGTGATACCCCCACTTGTAAAAATGTTTCTTATCCAAAAAAGACCTGCTGCCTGACAACAACTTTCTACTTGTTTCATGGGGAAAACATGATCAAAGTAAAAAATGAACAGCAAACAAGAAACAAGCTCAAGATAAATTGCTTAAAGGATTACTGCACAGGTTATGGACCGCACATGATAGATTGGCATTCTGTTTAGTTTATGGTTAAAGCCTGCAAAGATGACTGCAAGTCTCCAACAAATGTAATGAGCTTCTGAAAATACTGTAATCCTGTCCTTTATGCATTTCGATACTAAGGCTTATGCGTTATCTAGTTATGTAAATATTCTCTGCATGGCAAAAACAAAAAGGCTTTTAATGTTGGTAATTCTTTAACAGTATGCTTATTAAAGCTTACTTGCATCTTACAATCTCAGACAAGCGTACCTAATTTTCATTAAATCACTGCTAGTTAAACACAGAGCAAAAGGCACTGCAACAACATGCATTTTCTGAATAATAAAAAGCATAAATCAACAGTATAAAAATATGACAACCAGACTATTCTGCAAAATCAAAGACAGATTAAAAGCCCCTGTATAACTTGTGTCTACCTTGGATGGGGGGGTACTCTGCACACTTACACTGCATAACTGCTTCTTGCTTTGCTTGGACTCATCCAGAGTCACTACATGGAGGAGTGGGGTGCAACAAGTATGTCAAAATTTGAAATGTCTCTGGCTGACAGTGATGGCCCTGACACATTTGTCATACATCTCAACCTTGGAGCAAGAAATCTGGACAAAGCAATAAACAGAAGTGGGACAAAGCCCAAAAATAAGGACAATTTTTTAAATATTGCACTTATAAACTTAGAAAGATAATAGAATTGTAGGTCTTGCAATATTATGAATTTTCTGAAGGGTATGAAATCTGAAACTCAAATGTCTGTCATTATTTTCTAACGTCAGTCTTTAATGATTTGACACTAATTTGCCAGAAAACCACAATTTTATGAAAAGCAGGCCAAAAATTTGATGCAAAAATATAAAATATCCACACAAGATAGTTGGGAACCTGTCACAGAAGGGACACTTTTTTAAATATTAGTACTATTAATTTGAGCAGCTGACAAAATAAGAGAATCTGCATGCTTTTCTGAAATAAAAGTAATCTACAACTCTGATCATTACAATTAATTATTAATTGTAAACCCTCTGTGTTTTCTTCCAGAATTGCCATTTTGCAGAGGGATTATTAGGGGTTAAAGCAGTATTTTGAGCTAAGATCAAGGGCAGTTGAGAAGTTTGGATATACCCAATTCTATAAAGCAATTTATTTGCATGTACCTCTCAACCTCTTAACACAGGAAATCTGGACAAGGCCAAATATATTGGGGGAACATACAAACAGTGCTAAAAATTGCTCTTGTATAAACTTAGACAGTTGCTAGAATAACAGGTCTTGCTTTAGCATGCATTTTCCTGAAGGGTTGAAGTCTGAAACTCAGTGTCTGTCATTATTTAGTGACATCATTCCTAATTGATTTGCCAGAAAACCACAAGTTTTATGAGGAACAAACCAAAAATAAGAAGCAAAAATCTATTAATTCTGTGAAAATCTGGACAGTTGAGAGGTATAGTTCAGCCGGGGCTGTCTTTGAATTTGCCACCCTTCCCTCCTCATAAAATCATGGTTGAATGGGGCCTCCCCCCTGCAGCTATTCCAATGTCCCATTTCTTGGCTATTTCACCACATTTACCATAAACACTGTAATGTGCATACTGCTTTACTTCTATGATGATTTGGATTTCATTTAAATGTCTTATTTTACATTTTACACCACAAACACTAATAGACATCTGCTAAACAAAGCAATGCAGTCTCACAATGAAAATAGACTTAGCATTAAAACCTCTCTTCCCTTGAAACTCACATTCATTGAAACAGCATTGAAACCCACATTCAAAGAAAATACATCTGGCCAATGGCAGATAAAGATTAGCTTTGGGCTGTTTTCAAATCATAGGCCCCTTGCACACGAAACATACTTATGTTCTTTGATACGCCTTCCTGATTGTATTAAATTATATTCCTTGTATAATACAGTACAGTTGTTAGAGGACATTTTCAATTTATTGTTTTGAACATTTTTCCAGTAAACAAAGAAACAAATTGCATGCATCAATAATGACAAAACTGCCCAATTCAGAACATTTCCATCATAAAAGTGTAGTCAAACTTCTAAAATCCACCAGTATCAGTAAATATGCACAGTGTCTGCAGAAGTAAGTCATCTAAATAATTCCACATTAAAGAGATCTGTAAATAATAAAGAGGTTGCTGCTAGCATACAACTTTATATTGCATTGTTTCATCTACAAATAAAGTGCCTGTTGTCCTTGAGGAATAAATTGCCTATGTTACATTAAAAAATGATAAGCTAGTAATATTGCAATAGGGAATGGATGGTAAAGTGATAACAGGTTCATAGTTACTAGGTAACTCCACCAAAGAGGACATTCTCAGGACTACAGCATCCACCCCCTTTAAAAGTACAACACAGTACAGTATCACCAGTGCATTTACATACTGTGGGAGTAGAACCCACAGCCTTCTGCATCAAAAGCAAGTATACTACCTGTTGTGCTATTAACAAAGCAAGCAGCCTCAGCATAAGCAGCACTAAACTTCTCTTCCCCTGAAGCTCTCAATTCCTTGTAAAATCCACTCAGCACTCAACTGTATCTCTCAACTTTGCAGCACAAGAAATCTGGAAAAAGCCAAAATTTATTGGGGCGGGGGGCAAAAGCCCAAAAACCAGGGACACATTTTAAACATTGCTTGTATAATATTGGAAAGGTGCTAGAATAAAATGCTGTGTTACCACCATGCATTTCACTGCCAAGTCTTGGCCCCAGGACCCTATGCACTACAGTCAGAGCAGCATGCCACTATGCCAAATCAGCTATTTCTTAAAAGACAGGAAGACTGAAACTTAAATGGTTATCATTTAGTGAATTCAGTTCTCATTATAGCTCTCAACCTCTTAGCACAAAACACCTGGACAAAGCGAATAATAGGGGAATACAGCCCCCAAACGTATTCAGTGAATTCAGTTCTCACCATAGCTCTCAACTTCTTAGCACAAAACACCTGGACAAAGACAATCATGGGGGGATACAGCCCCCAAACATATTCAATGAATTCAGTTCTCACCATAGCTCTCAACCTCTTAGCAAAAAAAACCTGGACCAAGTCAATAATGGGGGAATACAGCCCCAAAAATAGGGACAAATTTCAAATATTGATCTTATAAACTTAGAAAATTGCAAGAATAAAAAGTTTTGTGTTACCATGTACTTTCTGTAGAATATGAAGTCTGAAATTCAAATGCCTGTCATTACTTAATGAATTACAAATCCAGAAAACCACAGATTTTATGAGGAATAGAACCAAACAAAAATATGAGACAAAAATCTGAATAGTTTTGTCACAAGGGGTGGTGGGTAGCAAATTCAGGCTCTTGCTACCTGTACCCAAGGTACAAGGTTTGAGTCTGAGTTTTCTCTAGCCACCAGGTATATTTAGCTGGGGCATTTTACACACATACACACTGCAGTACCTGAGTTTGGAGAGCTGCAAAAATCCCTTCCTCAGCCCTTTGCAATACAGGTCCCAGTGAGCATCTCTGTAGTCTGATGCCTTCTTCCTAATCTGGACTGCTGTTTCACCAGTCCGGATTCCTGCATGCATGCGTGGAGTTGTTTTCTTTTCTTTTTACAGCTGGGGGCTGCAGTCCTGCAGTCCAATGGCATGAGCCGCCACTGCAGCCTAGTGTGCACTTTATATTGTGAAAATGGATATAGTGAAGCTAGGTTGGCCATTTTCCAATTCAGAATAAAAAGTACACAGTGAGCTGTCAGTACTATAGTCAGAAATAGATTAAAACCAGAATCCATGCTTCTGCTTTCTCTGCTCTGTCCTAGCATGTTGGAGACAATAAATGCTGGTTTCTGAGTTTCATTAAAAGGACACACACACAAAGTTACAGCCTTTGCTCATTACAGCCGAGTAACGTCTCCAGGCATTTCTGCAGTTAAAGCCTACTGCGCCTCTAGGCGTCAAATATTACCTGTTCATATTTGCATTAATAATTCTAAAACCATGCTACATACAAGGTGTCAGAATATTTTATCTTGAAGCATACATGATGGCAAACACAACTGTATTGATATATGACCTCTGTCAATTAGTATTTGTTAGAACTGTAAGGTGATAACTTCATTTTTTAAAGGCTGAAGCCACACCCACTTGGAGTTAAAGGTACACACTTAAAAGAGCTCTAATAGAGGGAATGAGTTAAATCAGCATTATGAGTTTTCAGTCCAACTAGTACTTCAACTGTAGAAAATAATAATGAAATAAAATACACATTTGCATGTAAAAATTTTCAGTTGTAGAAAACTACAGTTGTGTAGGTAAACTTACTATAACAGTAGATGGTCAAATGATCCCTGCTGCAGTAGCCTAAGGTATATGTGTTATATCCTGCAAAGCTTCATGGCACTTTCCATGCACCCAATCCATTAGCTGATCTGGTTAACAAGGCCGGTTTGGGCACCAAGACATTCAGAGCTTTCATGCCAACTGAGAGAGGGAGGCTGAGACCTGAGAAGACATTGCTATGAAAACAAAAATGCCCAAACACTGGCATACAAAATGCACCAAAAACAAGGGATTGGAGAAAAAGAGTGGCTACTACAGCAGTGATAATTCTAACATCTACTATTACACAACTGTACTATGTTCTGCATATTGATCATTGTTGCAGCTTAGATATATGAGTAGATTACAATAGCTTAGAACAAGGGTTCCTATTAGAACACCGAACGCTTGAAATGTCGAATGTCATATGGTCGACACCATATGATCGATATTTCAAGATTTCAAAGGTTGAACGTAAAAGTGCTGTATGGTCCAGAATGAGAGAATTTCCCTTTTCTGCACGGAAGTGCATTCTTGGAGTTGGTATATTTATGTAGGGGGTTGTGGGGTGCAGGAGGGCTTGCCCCCCTGCTTGCACCGTTAAGGTAAGTTTTTCTTTTTCTTTTTTTTTTTTTTTATTGTATATTCGATCTTTCAAACTTCGACCATATGTTGTCGAACATATGGGATTCGAAGTTTTGAAAGTTCAGATATATAATATAGACCCTTAGAACAACTTGGAGGTGGAAGAAGAAGGGGCAAGGAGACCTTGGAGAATAGTCTTAACAAAACTTGACCTAGACTGGGATAAGGAATCTGGCTTGTAGTGCTTTGTAAAAATATGCACAATGGACCAAGTTGCTACATCTAGAATACTGTCAGAATTCAACCCTTTCCAAAAAGCCATAGATGAAGACAAGGCCCTGGTAGAGTATGGCTTGACCCTGACTGGAATAGTGTTTTTGCATTGGGAATAACAAAAGGTAATAGCCCAAGATATCCATTTGGAAATAGTCTACTTTGACACAGGTTGTCCCTTCTCCTTAACTTCACAAGAAATAAACTAACTAGAAATTCTGAACAATTTTGTTATGTCAAGATAGTACTAGAATTGTCTATGGACGTCCAAGTTATGAAGTATCCTTTTTCCCTCATTTTGGGGTTCAGGGAAGAACACAGGGAGATGGATAGTTTGGCTTTAAGTAAATTTGGATATCACATTAAGCATAAAAGAAGGCTTAGTTCTCAAGGAAAGCCTGTCATATGGGAAAATGAAATAAGGTTGACCCACCATAACAGCTTACAACTCAGATACTTGTCTTGTAGTGGTCAGAGCAAGCAGTAAAACAGTTTTCCATGTTCAGAATCTCAAGTCAGCCAGATGAGCTGTTCAAATGGAGCATGTGTTAACTTCTCTAACACAATATTAATGTCCTAAGGAGGAACCACTGGTTTTCTTAGAAGTCTGTTATGCAAACCCCTTTTAAAAACATTTTGACATTGGAATGCCTTGAAAGAAGGGGATCCATGGGCAGACATGCTGAAATGGCAAGCAAATGAACCTTAATATAAGACAGGTGATAGAAAGGAATTCAGAAATATTGTAAAACAAGACAAACACTATTCTGAATGGGTACTGGTTATGTTTTTAGCACCACCTAGAAAACATTTTCCATTTGCTAATATATGATTTTCTAGTAGAAGGCTCTCTTGCTCCCAATAGTACCTCCTGCACATCCTCGGTAAACAGATGCCTAAAAGGTAGTAAGACCCTACCATCCAGGTAATCAGTTAACCTTGTTTAGGGCTTGGGATGTATAAAATATTTCTGTTCTTTTTTTTTAAACAAGAAAAATCTTTATTGAATCTTCACTTTTAACATAGGCAATCATACATTTACACAAATGAAAACAAACCATATTGACATATTTTTAATTGCAAACATTATACATCACTCATAAGCTATCCAGTCATTGTCAGTCAAACATTCCAAAGCTCATTCAGTTCCTGCCTTCCCTTAAATCTTATTCTGCCTACAAAACATTATTCTGCTGTATTGTTCCCACAATTGCCATTTTTCCCATGTAATTTGCTCCTACCCTTTTCTGAAGATCTCACTTCCAGTTGTTTTATCTATGTTACAATATTCACTACTTCTAGTACAGTTGGTTTAAAATTTGATTTCCATTTTGTAGTAATTGTTTTTTTTAGCAGTTACCAGAATTAAACAAAGCAAGACCTTACTATGTCCAGACAATTCTGATTCTGTATCACAGCTCAAAAAAAAATTCTTTAGCTACACCAATTTTCTCATCCAGTATTTCTGATAGAGTAGTTTTCAGGAAATTTTTAAAGTCTGCTAGGTTATTACACTCCCATAATTATGTTCCCATTTATCTCTTTCATCCCTGTTCTTGAGTGACTAGATCAAGACTATGAGGAAACTTGTGGTAATTACCCCTGGCCAGTGCCAAATGAAGAGAGAACCACTGTTGTCTGGACCAGAAGGGAGTCACCACAGTGATCTTGGGGAATTCCTTCTGAATCTATGGAATTACCTTGAATATCAGTGGAAAGTCTGGAAAAGCATTCAGGAATATTCCTGTCCAAGTAAAGGAAAAGGCATCATTCTTAGAGGCCTTCTTGCATGAAGCTCTGGAGCAAAATTTTGTCAAATGATTGCTCATTGTGATGGTAAAAACGCCTACATGTAGGGTTGCCACCTCTCCAGGATTGCCCTGCAGTCTCCGGGACTCTTATAGCATCTCCTGTCTTCCAGAAATAATTAAAAAACTCAGAAATGTCCAGGAATAATCTCTCTCCCTCTCTCTTTCTCTCTCTCTCTCTCTCACACACACACACACACACTTACACACAAACACACACACACACACACACACACACACACACACACACACACACACACACACACACACACACACACACAGCCACATCCTCATTCATACCTGCATTCATTCACACATTGCTCTCACTGTCTGTCACACCCACATACCACACATCCACTTACGCATTCATTCCTACATCGCTGTCTCTCTCCCTCTCTCTCACATGCACACAGCCACACACCCACTTACCTCAATTGTACAAATTTTCACAGAATGTCCAGATTTTTGCCTCATATTTTTGGTCCATTTCTCAGAAAATTGTAGTTTTCTGGCAAATTAGTGGCAAATAAAGACTGAATTTAGAAAATGACAGATATTTGCGTTTCAGACTTCATACCCTTCAGAAAATTCATGCTAATGCAAAACCTGTTATTCTATCAAGTTTTTGAAGTTTGTAAGAGCAATATTTAAAAATTGTCCCTATTTTGGGGTCTTTGTCCCACTTTTATTTATGCCTCTGTCTAGATTTCTTGCTCTAAGAAATTGAGAGGTATGCCACTTGACTTGACATACAGATTCATTCACACGTTGCACACTCACACTCCAGAGCTCTCTCTCTCTCACACACACATGCATATACACACACAATCTCTCACTCCGTACCTCTCAACCTCTTAAAGCAAGACATTTGGACAAAGCCATAAAGAAAAGTGGGACAAAGTCCCAAAAATAGGGACAGTTTTTAAATATCTCCCATTATTTGCTGCTTCGTCCAGATTTTTTGTTTTTAGAGTTAATTCTCTAGCAACTGGAAATGACAGTTATCTGGCATCTACCAACAAGAATAAGGGAATCAAAAAGCTGCTTAGCCATTTCATTAGTTTTATTATGTATTTAGCTTTCTTCTCGGTTGGTTTTCCAAACAAGAAATTTCTTATCCATAAAAAATTTTAAGAGCTCTACGTCTACATGTTTTTGGGTGTGGCTGGACTATAATCCACCATGTATGAATCCGTACGATCGACCCTATAGCTGCCTGCTGCCCTGGAAGGAGAGTCTGTACTGTACCAATCCCCATGGGTGCTGGTACTGTACTTAATTTTTTGCCTTGGCTGCACTGCGCATAATCAATAAAGCCTCGCAAGTCGCAGTGGCTGAATCAAAGCATTGGGATTCTGAATCTGAAAGTTGTATAAAGGCAAAAAAGAAGTATCACTGTTCATTCAATGATGAATGGTGAAAAGAAGATGATTTTAAGGACTGGTTGGGTAAGAAAACAGAGTCTGAAGCAGAATGCAAAATTTGCCATAACACATTTACAGTAAAGTACGAGGGACGCAGATCAGTAGCAGTGCATGCAACATCAGAGAAACATAATAAAAATATTAAGCAGATTAAGCAAAATACAGTCATGATGATCTTCTTCAGAAAACCAAATACCAAAGAGGACGATCTTATAACACCTGCTGAAGTAACTCTAACCTACTACAGTCTTAAGCATCATCACAGCTATGCAAGTCAAGATTGCGGTAACAAGATAGTGGGAACTACTTTCCCAGAATCTAGTATTGCGAAAAAGATTGCTTGCGACAGAATGAAAGCAACTAATATAATTGAATATGTTCTCACTGCTGCTTCACAAGAACAGTTGATCTCTGACATACTTTTCAATAGCAACTGACTCTTCAAACAAAGGAAGCGTTAAACTTTTTTCAGTTAAAGCGCAGTATTTTTCAAAACAAGAAGGAATAAAACATGGTTTGCTAGACTTTTATGAAGATTCAGATGAAAGCAGTGAGGTAATAATGTAGGTAGATTAGTTGAAGTGATAGAGAAAACTTGATTGGACATAAGCCGAGTGTCTGCATTTTCTGGGGAATAATGCTGCAGTGAATTTTGGCAAGAAGATTTCTGTGTATGAGAAACAGAAAAAAAGAAATTCTGAACTCATTTCATCAAACTATAAGTGCCATATTCTGCATAATTGTGTTAAACAGGCATGCAAAACTTTGTCAATGGAAGTTGAAATTCTCATTCTCAGTTTATGCTGAATTTTCCGGATATGCCAAACAAACTGCACAGTTCCAGTCATTTTTCAAGTTTGTCGAACTTGAGTATCAAGACATTCTTCGTCATGTACCAAAGAGATGGTTATCATTACTTCCAGCACTTGAAAGAATACTTCTAGTATGGCCTGCTTTGCAGTCTTACTTTGTTTCACTGGAAGAAGAATGCCACAAAGTAATGTGGGATGCCTTTATTGACGAAGGAAGCCCAAGTGCATACCTAGACTATACTGCTGTTTCTTACACAATGTTATGCAGGTCTTTCAAAGTAGTGAGATAATGTTAGAGTTGGATCAAACTACTAGTTCTAAACTGCATGATATTATGGTTGGAGTAAGACAGAAAATTGCAGATCACAAGCAAGACAAATTTTATGGAAAGGCTGCTGCAGACATGCTTAAAATAATTCCACAGGATAAGAAAAGGCAGTTCGAAGCTGATGCTGATCAAGTCTACAAGTGTTTAAACTATCTAGACAAGTGGTATAATTACCAGGATTCAGAATTTCAAGCAATGAGAGCTTGAAAGAACCAGTGACGTGGAGCTTATTCAACTAACTGGCAGACGTTGCGCATTGACATCAACAAAGGCAAGTACTATGATGACTACTGTATCCCGCGTGACATCCAAACAGAGCTGGTGAAAAAATGGACAAGTGGTTGATCAATGGAAGGATTTGTTTTCACAAAATTGACATATAGGAAGTGTGGTGAGGAACTCTAAAGTTGTATCCTTCACATTTCCTATACCTGTGTCGAATTCTTCATGTGAACGAACTTTCAGTGTGATGAATTCTTTGTGGACCAAAGAAAAAAATCATCTGGGATTTGGTGTTTTGTGAGATGAGCTGCAGGTGTGTGAAAATTTGAGGTACAGTTGTTCACTTTCATGAATTCTTGATGAAGACACCCAAATTGTTGGGGGCTACAAGATCTGATCAGAAATATAGTTTTAAGCGCAAGTAGTTTTTGTGACTCTACCAAAGCATACAGAATGAACATTTAAATAATTAGTTTACAGTTGTATAATTGTTTTGAACTTTTCCTGTACATATTATTTGTTGTACAATCATTATGAATATTAACATAACAAAGACTGATAGTCTCCAAGTCGAACAGCACTTAGGCCAAACACTACAGTTTGTGTTTAACATTAAAATAGCATCTCCAAGAATTAGCCTTATGTGAGGTGGTAACCCTACCTACATGAGAAACTCTCCACAGATGGATCAGATCTTGGAAGACCCCCAATCTAATTTCCATTCATGAAGGCTTGACTTTGTCCTGCCCAGCTTGTCTGCCAAACAATTTTGCTCTGATAGAATGTAGGAAGTAGAGTGAAATTCTACTGTAAAGCTATATCCCATGATAACATGTCTAGTCTGCAAAGGGGGTAAGACCTGGTTACCCTTGCTTGTTTATGCACGACATCATCGTGGTATTGTCCAAAACAACTTGAAGTGGTCCTGGGGACCAAAGGTGATTTAGAGAGTTCATTGCCTTGATAAGGGTAAGCATTTATTTTACATTAATGTGCTTGTGTCTGTCTTTGTTGTCCCAGATAGCTTGCAGTTTGTATCCCCCTTAACACTGATCCCCAAGCAAAGTCCAAGGTCACTGTGGTGACTGTTTTGGAGCTGGAAGGGAGAAGGAGTGACCTGGATTCAAGGTATTTGTTGTCTCCACCAAGTGATTTCCCTTCTCACACATCCCACAACTGGAATCTGAAATGATAATAGGCGTTGGTGCTGGGACCATAAAGGTCAAACCTCTCAACTATCCAGATTTTCACAGAATGACCAGATTTTTGCTTCATATTTTTGGTGTGTTGCTCATAAAATTGCGGGTTTTTTTTGGTAAACCACTGGCAAATCATTGACAACTAAAATCAGAAAATAATAACAGATATTTGAATTGCACATTTCGCACCCTTCAAAAAATTCATGCTAATGCAAGACCTGTCATTCTATCAACTTTCTAAATTTGTAAGAGCAGTATTTAAAAATATCTCTATTGTGGTGTCTTTGTTCCACCATTATTTATGGCTTTGTTCAGATTTCTTGCTTTAAGAGATTGAGAGGTATGAAAGAGACTTCAGATACCATTGCATATTTCTCATATGGAGTCTAACCAGCGGTATCATGAGAGTCATAGATGCCATGGGACTCAGAATCATCCCTTGCCTACTAAGACCACTAAGCGGACCCAAACAGCCACAGAAAACATTGTTAACTCTTGGTCCTTAGTGGCTGCATGTGCAATACCAGAGGGATCTATGTTTTTTTTCCCTGTGGAAGAAAAGATCTTTGTACTGAGGTTCACTTGGAATCCCACCCGAATAGGAGATCTCTCACCAAACTGAGAGATTCCTGACACTTTGAAAAGGAGTCTATATAGATAAATAAGTCATCTCAATATGGAAAAAAAGGATACACTGCAGCCTTCAATGTGCTATAACTGGAGCTAGGCACTTTGTGAACACTTGGGGAATGCTAAGGCAGAGAATGGATAATATGATCCAGACACATAAAACCTTAAGAAACATTTAAAGCCTTAATGGATAGGAATGTGATGATAACCATCTTTTACATCTATGCCTCCAAAATATGCTTTAAAAGTAAAAAAAATAATGTTCTCTGGAGTAACATCCCTTATGTAGGTGAGTCTGAACCATACCTCTCAACCTCTTAGTGCAAGAAATTTTGAACCCAGTTTGGCTTTGTTAAGGGCAGATCCTGCCTCTTAAACCTGGTTGATTTCTTTGAAACAGTCACCAAGGCCATTGACGAGGGGAAGGTGGTCCACACAGCCTACCTGGACCTCGCAAAAGCCTTCGATACAATACCCCACTCGGGCATTATAGATAAGCTCACCAGCTTAAATATAAACCCCTATGTCACCAGATGGATTGCAAACTGGCTCAAGGACAGAACCCACATGGTTAGATTTGCTGGAGCCATGTCAGACTCCAAACCAGTTACAAGTGGTGTTCCACAAGGCTCAGTCCTGGGACCTCTCTTGTTCGGTATATATTTCTCCGAGGTACAGGCCAACACGGAAGGACTGTGGCTGACCAAGTTCGCAGATGACTGCAAACTGGGTGCCATAATCGACTCTCCAGCCGACACAAGCATCCTCCAAAAGGACCTCATAGAAACAGACAACTGGTGCCAGAGCCATGGCCTCAAGCTAAATGCCAAAAAGTGTATAGTCATCCCCTTTGGCAAAAACAAAGTGCCCACAAATTACCACATAGGTGGTAATCCATTAAGTACAGAAGAAGTAATTAGGGACCTAGGGACCCAAGTTGATAGCAATCTCTCATTTGACAACCACGTGGCCAAAGTGGTTAGAAAAACATTTTATATAGCCCACCTAATCATGAAGGGATTCACGTCTAGATCAGGGGAGGTCATCGTGCCTCTTTACTCATCCCTCATCAGGCCCATAATTGAGTACAATGCCCCTTTTGGGATGTACCTTACCAGACACCTCCAGCAACTGGAAAGACCCCAAAATTACCTCACCAAGAGGATCAAAGGGCTCAAACAGATGCCATATGCTGCCCAGTTAAAGAAACTCCAGCTCTACTCAGTGGCATACCGCCTGTTCAGAGGCGATCTGTGCCTGACGTATAAAGCCATGTCCAACCCGGAATTAATGGACATGCTGCACATCAGAAAATCCAAATCCCATCGAGCTACGCGCTCGAGAGACTTGAACCTCAGCACTGAAATAAATAGGACATGCTGGAGGGACAGATTCATAACCCAGAGGCTCCCTTCACTCTGGAATAAAATCCCAGACCGGGTTAGGCAGAGTCCCTCATTGACTCTCTTCAAGAGGAATCTTGATGAGTGGATGGGAGATCGTAGGTTTACCCCGGGTATCACTTCTGTGTCACTGTTAGACAGAGGCACAGTATACTAACCTCAAAAAAAGGCATAGCAAAATAAATTTAAAATGGGTGGCGAAAGCCAAACACATTCTGGCTAGGCTTATAAATGCCCTAGGGCAGATAACCTAGTATGAACCTATGATCCTATGAACCTATAAGAAATCTGGACAAAGCCTAAAATAATGGGAGACAAAGGCCTAAAAATAGGGACAGATTTTAAATATTGCTCTTATAAACTTAGAAAGTTGCTAGATTAACATGATTTGTCTTAGCATTAATTTCCTCAGCAATATTAAATCTGAAACTCAAATGCATGTCATTATTTAACGACTTAAATCCATAGTAATTTACCAGCAAACCACAAATTTTATGAGGAACAAACCAAAAATATGAAAAAAAATCTGAACATTCTGTGAAAATCTGTACATTTGAGAGCACAGCCATGCATGCACACGCATACTCGCATACATTTCACACATGCACTCACACATACTCACACACACACTCTCGCACATTGGCGTGCACACACTCGCATAAACCCATTATGCACTTGTGTGCACTCGCATACACATACTCATTTGTGTACACTTGCATACACACATTTATGATCACTAGCATGCTCTCACAATCACTTGCAGACAACCAAACACATACACAAATACATGGAAACACACACACACTTTCTCTTTCTCAGAGGAAAAGACTCTGATGTCTCTTTTGTGAATAGACTGGCACAGTATTTTTAATTAAAAAAAAAAAACAATTTGAGCCAGGAGGTGGGGGTACAGTTCATGATCTTATTTAAAGTGTGTGGGAGGGCTCACCCGTTGCACATACACATGCAAGAGGACAGCAGCAGCCCTAACATTGCTTTTTTTTTTCCCTATGGTTCCAGTACCCTTGTGCATCATCCAGTGGAGGGTCTTGTGGAACATTACCCCTAGCAAACCTTGTGCAAAGTCGTGAGGTGTGCCATATGCATGAGTCATGATAACTGCCTGGGTTGCCTGCACAGACACTGAAGATGACCCCTTGGGCATTACAAACAACCTGACAATTGATTGAGTGAACCCTTCCTGTTGATGAATGTCCTTCCCTATTCCCCAGGTGGGCCTTTTATTTCTATGTGAGTACAGTCTATGGCCCCAAGACTTTAGGGAAATGTGCTACTGCATAGAATTCCTATATTGTTCTTGCTCTCTCCTCTGTGTGCATGGAAAATAGATGTACTTTCTTGTATGTCATAGCACATAATTTAGATATTGATGAAATATTCTTGAAGCTGAGGCTTGTGACACCCCTAGTACATCCCCTGTGGCTCTCTGAAATGTACCAGTAGCTATTATCCTTAATGCTACATATACCTTGCTTTCCACTGGTATAGATTCTCCTCGATTTCCCCCTGGGTCTGAGGTGGGTGTCTATCCTATATTGCTCTACTATTTCAATATCATGCAGTACATGACATGTTAAACAGGGTCTGAGCACCGTCCTTCTCCTTGGAAGAGGTCTATCAGCAGCATGAGCTGCATAGCGTTTAGCCTGTTGCACATACACATGTAAGAGAGCAACAGCCCCTAACATTGTGTTTTTTCCATGCATGATGGTAGCTGCATCCCATTATATATCTGTTTGTCTATCTATCAATATATCTATCTATCTATCTATCTATCTATCTATCTATCTATCTATCTATCTGTCAGTCTGAGGTGGGCAATTTTAGAGAATGACTCTGCATTCAAATGGCAACTAGAGGATAGTAAATATGGTTACTTGTAGGGTGATACATTTTCAGTTGATTACCTTTGTACTTGCCAGTGCAGCATTATTTCTAGATATGTTATGTACATCCAGGATAAGGAAATTAGTTTTATCATGGTTCTAAAGACATGAAAATGAATTTTGCAAAGCATTTGTTAATATGTGCAGCAGATTATAGCTAGTGGAAGAGTAACTGGGCATGTATTCATGGCTCGGGTTACAAAAAACAAAACATAACTCATTTAATCCTATAATGCCTTTTTGTGTACTTCCAGTTCACTCCCATACCTCCTTATGGCATTCAGAACTTTTTTGGTTCTGGCTTCTTTAACTAAGTGACTTGCTAGCCAATAATAGGAAGTATTAGAAAGAGCAAGGACTTATTAACAAAAATGACACCAAGATCATTAGTCTAGGATGCCCTGCAGTGGAGAAATTAGCCTTTGTTTGGCATATATTATTCAAATTTTCATTTTATGTTCCTGTTTTCATAACTGAAAAACATACATTTTATTCAGGTGTATAGTGTGAAACACCAATGTGAGAGATGGGACAACTTGACTGAGAATGTTGGTTTAGATCATACTATACTGGAAATATTGCTAGCTGTTTGTCATTAGTTATGAAAATAAGCTATATTTCCATATCCACTTAATACTTCATAAAACAAGTGATTTACACGTGACTTACAAACTGCTGCATAACATTAGGTCATGTTGCTGAAGAAAGCTGTCTTCAATATTTGCACTACAAATTCCACATCTTGAGAGATATCCAGCATTATTTGTATTGCTAATTATACAGTTAAACATGTTTTCATATTTCTGTAAATATCTAAATAAATATGCACTTATAGAGGAAATTATGCTCATATGAAAGCTTAACTCTGCTTAGCAAAAATATTCTAACAATATATGACTTTCCCAGTCAACAAATGTTAAATAAATAAATAAATAAAATATGTATAGGTATATAGTCTTCTTGATATGAAAATGTGTGAAAGCTTAGAAAAATTATAATTTGGGGTTTGTGTGCATTATAATATATTACAGTGTTTGTGAAAAAGACTATGAATGCACTACTATCACTCTAAAGAATACTTCTTAACTGAATCATGGCTATTTGTACAGTTGTAATAGCTTTTATTATTCACAAAATATTTACATTTATTTATCTTATACTTTTTTAAGTTTATTTTCAGAAAATACTCTGGAATGCAAGATGTATGTAGGCTTCTAAAGGTGTGATATTCCGCAACACATATGTGTTAATGAGTTAAGAGGTACCTTTAGTTCATAGGTTCATAGATGTTTACTAGGCTAATGACCACAAGGGCCTTTTAAGCCTAGCCATGCACCCCAAATCTCTAACAAGTCCTGATACCCTTGATAAGTGCAAGCATGGGCCTGGGAGGTGATCCATTTACAGGTTACCTGTGTCCATTAGAGATATAGGTCCCAAGCCAGGGATGAATTTGTGGTCTCCCATCCAATTGTCCAAGTTTCACTTGAATTGGGTTAGGGAGGAACTCTACTTCACACAAATCAGAAGCCTGTTATATAGCCGGGGTAGTCTCTGAGATACATACCTATCTCTCCAGCAGGTCCTATTTGCAAGTTTAAGTCTTTTAGAAAGGTCTAAAGATCTAGTGCATTAGAACTGATGAAGTCAAGGAATCATTGAGTGAGTGCATTAGTACAGGAATAGTTCACCCATTCTATGGTGGGGTAGTTAAAGTCACCAATGAATAGGGTGTTAGGGGGTACCTTGATGGAATCAAGTAGATCCAGGAAAGAGGAGTGGTGTCCTGAATCATGGAAGGGAGTCTATAGCTGGCTATAACTTGGATGGGTATCTTGGCAACTGTCAGTTGCACCTGGAGTAGTTCCAATGAGTCATGCTGGCAAACCAGTCTGTAGGTGTGCCTGTTCTTAATGAAGATGGAGACTCCACCACCCTTAGTCTTCCCAACCTCATTTTGGGGTTGGAATGTATAGAATGAGGTATAACTTGCCAAGGCAGGGGTGCTCTCCACAGCCCTGAACCAAGTTTCTTTGACCGCACAGACAGCATCATCCAGTGCAAGGAGATCCTCCAGTGAATGCATTTTCAGGTTAAGGCTCCTAGCATTAAGCAGCATGACCTTCAATTTGATTTTTGACAGATCTTTTATGTTGGAAGATTTGTTCTGGGGACATTGCCTAAAAAAGGCACAATGAGGGAGGTGAGAGCCTTAACCAGTATCCAGAATCCCAGTGGTGACATGTGGAGGCCATCTCTGGCAAATCATCAAGGCCTGTCAACCATGTCATCCCAGGCAGACAGATACTGGATCCCCTCGAAATGACACCAGAAACTAAGCCAGTTGTTGAAGTCAATGATTTTTTGTTGGTATTGTAGTATCATTCTTGGTGAAGGTAGCATGCTGCTTAGGGCTGCGGTCATACCTGCATGGGACACATACTCTGAGAGCTTGATCATGTCTCTCTTCATATAGTCCAGGGAGGTACGTCTCAAGTCATTCACACCAACATGGATAATGACAGAGTCATACTTGTACTTGTTGTGGAGAGACTTAAGTGCATATGTGATGTGACGAGTACTGGCACAAGACAGACAACTGACTGTGACCTTCTCCTTGTCGAGCCTCGTGAGAGGGACATCGGTGTGTCTCACAACTGAGTTACCAATGACTAGTATGTTTAGTTTATTGTTATGCCTTGTGGGCTGTGATGGTTTATTGTTTTGCCTTATGGACTGTGTTTGTGATACACTGGTGTGCTGTCTGCTGTGTGTGATGTGTTTGGTGTTGTGTGAGGAATATTTGTGAGTGTGTTTTGGAGGTCTCTGCTCTTTAGGTAAGTTTTTATTTAGGACCTCTGCATAGGTGGATGTGTGTTGTGCTTGGCTATGTGATGTGAGTGGTGTGGTGTTTGTGATGGCAATCTCCTCTTTGTAAGGAGCACTGACTGTGGCACAAGAGAGCATGGATTCCAAGTTACTGATGTAGATGCATTTCTCACAAGTAGAATATTTATGTGCTAGGAGAAGAGGGCTGTCAGTAAACATGAGGCAGTTGCTACACTGTGTCAGTATGCCCATGTCGACCAGGCAGGCAGGAGAAACTGATGTGAATTGTCCAGACATACTGTTCCGAATACCTGCGTGGACTTATGGAGAGAGCGTTTCGATAAGGATTTGTCCACAAGAGTGTAGACCACAAAAACTTTTCTAAATGTAAAGTAACTGGCCTGAAGCACAAATGCTAAAATAAAAACTAAGATGCTTAGAACAACAGATACATTTAATCAGGCTACTAACAATGAGTAATAAATGCAGCAGAATAAAAGCACTTGAACACTTAAGATCATGCAGCAAAAATAAGGTAGTAAAGTAGAACGAATACAATTACAGTAAAAGCACCTGAATAGAGTGTAAACATTTTTTTTTTTTTGGTGAAGAGGGCGGAAACAAAAGATAGGTCAAGATTAAGAAATTAAGGGGATTGTCCTTTCTAAATGCTCTCTCTGCACTCAGCAGACTGCGCTGATGAGATGGGACAGGGAAGCGTGTCCAAAATCAAAGAAGCAAGGGGTAGTCCTTCCCAAATGATCTCACTGTACTCAACTGAGTGAGCAAATGAGATGGGAATGGGAGGAGTGACTGAAATCAAATTCACAGCAGGGGCGGGCAATTCCAAAACCACCAACTTTACCAGTACAACAACAGTTGGGTGGGAGGTTGGGAAAAACAAACAATGCAAACACACAGAGGATTGAGAGGCCAGCAATAAACAATGAAGCAAATATATAAATGCAGTACAGTGCAAATCAAGTGCAAAAAAGTATACTTATATCAGTTTGGTATTTCATATGTTTATAGAATCCAAGACAGCCAGGTAAATGGAAGTCTTTTGTACTAGAAGTACAACTTTGTAAGCATGACTAGGCTTAAAAAGGCCTTTGTGGTCATTAGCCTAGTAAAAACCTATGAACCTAGGAGAAAATAAACCTCAGCCAATAAGACAAATACAGAGGTGTTGGCCAACACCTTAGGTGGGATATAACTACACAGAAAGCAAAGCTACCCCCACCCGAAATTATCTACTGAATTAACCCTGAGAAACAAACAATGCAAACCCACAGAGGACAGAGAAGAGCAATAATAACTGTAAAACAGACTGTATTGTGAGGTATGTAGTATAACTCCAAACACTATTACTAAAGTTATGCAAGTTTATCCATGTCCAGTATATTGTCAGACATTATTCCTGCATTACAGCTGAGAATACATGAGACAGGACCTTTAATGTCACACATACACAGGCCTAATTGAAGTATAGCACCAGTCACTCTTTAAGCTGTATATCTTTAATGACCATGGTTGACAAGTGCTTCTTCTGTAGCAATAAGAAATAATCACCTGTTATAGAAGTGTATGTGCAGCAGGTAAAGGTGATAAAGGAAAATGAGGGAAACATATTCACAAGCGAGGAGAGTATGTTGAGCAGATGGAAAGAGTACTTTGAGGGGTTGATGAATGAAGTGAATGAGAGGGAGAGAAGGCTGGATGATGTGGGGATAGTGAATCATGAAGTGCAATGGATTAGCAAGGAGGAAGTAAGGATAGCTGTGAAGAGGATGAAGAACGGAAAGGCTGTTGGCCCAGATGACATACCTGTGAAAGCATGGAGGTGTTTAGGTGAAATGGCAGTGGAGTTTTTAACCAGATTGTTTAAAGAAATCTTAAAAAATGAGATGATGCCTGAGGAATGGAGAAAAAGTAATCTGGTACTGATTTTTGAGTATAAGGGTGATGTGCAGAGGTGTAGTAACTACAGAGGGATTAAACTGATCAGTCACAGCATGAAGTTATGGGAAAGAGTAGTGGAAGCTAAGTTAAGAAGAGACATGATGATTAGTGATCAGCAGTATGGTTTCATGCCGGGAAAGAGCACTACAGATGCGATGTTTGCTCTGAGAGTGTTGATGGAGAAGTACAGAGAATGTCAGAAGGAGTTGCATTGTGTTTTGTAGACTTAGAGAAAGCATATGACAGGGTGCCTAGAGAGGAGTTGTGGTATTGTATGAGGAAGTCAGGAGTGTCAGAGAAATATGTAAGAGTGGTACAGGATATGTACGAGGATAGTGTGACAGCTGTGAGGTCTGTGATGGGAGTGATGGATGCGTTTAAGGTGGAGGTGGGGTTACATCAAGGATCAGCTCTGAGCCCTTTCTTATTTGCAATGGTGATGGACAGGTTGACAGATGAGATCAGACAGGAGTCCCCATGGACTATGATGTTTGCAGATGATATTGTGATCTGTAGTGAGAGTAGGAAACAGGTGGAGGAGACCCTGGAGAGATGGAGATATGCTCTAGAGAGAAGAGGAATGAAGGTCAGTAGGATTAAGACAGAATATATGTGTGTGAATGAGAGGGAGGATAGAGGAATGGTGAGGATGGAAGGAATAGAGGTGGCAAAGGTGGATGAGTTTAAATACTTGGGGTCATTAGTTCAGAGTAACGGTGAGTGTGGAAGAGGTGAAGAAGAGAGTACAGGCAGGATGGAGTGGGTGGAGAAGAGTGTCAGGAGTGATTTGTGACAGACGAGTATCTGTAAGTGTGAAAGGGAAGGTCTGCAAGAGGGTAGTGAGACCAGCTATGTTATATGGGTTGGAGACAGTGGCATTGACAGGAGTTTGAGCTGGATGTGGCAGTTAAAGATGTTAAGATTTGCACTGGGTGTGACGAGGTTGGACAGGATTAGGAATAAGTATATTAGAGGGTCAGCTCAGGTTGGAAGTTTTGGAAACAAAGCCAGAGAGGCAAGATTATGTTGGTTTGGACATGTGCTGAGGAGGGATTCTGAGTATATTGGGAAAAAGATGCTAAGGATGAAGCTACCAGGTAACAGGAAAAGAGGAAGGCCTAAGATAAGGTTTATGGATGTGGTAAGAGAGGACATGCAGGTGGTTGGTGTGACAGAACAAGATGCAGGGGACAGGAAGAAATGGAAACAGGTGATCCGCTGTGGCAACCCCTAACGGGAACAGCTGAAAGAAGATGATGATGATAGAAATGTATGCATCCTCATTTACCTAGGTTTGAAAATCACTTTTAACAGTCTGTAAGTCCAAACAAAATATATGCCAAATCATCTCACTGATCCCTCCAAAGTCAAGGCTAAAAGCCAAGCCATTGAGCATTTCAGTGTTGACCACTGGACAAATTCTGACAAGATATAGCATCATACATGAAGATCACTTGCCAGGTTTCACATCATCATTGTTGTTTCATAAACTCCCTTCCTCATTGTTTGGCAACATCTCTTTTTGCCTACCATTGAGCAAATGTGGTTAGTTTGGTTGTGCATGTTTGCACACTGGTCTTAAAATGCAAGATCACAATTTTGGTGCCAAACCATTGTTACTGTTGTTAGAGGACCTCTGCAGACATGGCAGGTGATGGGGAGAGTAGTGGCAAATTCAGGGCACAGAGATGGTGTATGCAGGAATCCAAAATCTTTGTTGCACTCCTTGCCAAGTACTGCAGTCACAAGCTGTTGCAGAGGGACTATAGTGGGTCTCAGTACAAGGCTGAGGCTTGGAACATCCTAGTCAAGCCTGTCTCCAGTGTGACTGGCATACCATGCACTGGGGAGTGGTGTAGGCACAACAACAGTGACCTTAAGAAGCACAAGCAGCCACAACTTGACCAGTGGTTGAATGAGTTTAGAAATGCTAACACCCCCCCAGTTGTGTAAGTATACAAATCAAGCAACTTGAAATGACATGGAATTGTGTAGATAGCCAAGACTTGTATGCATAATGCTTTCATGTCTCTTTTTTTTTCATTTTTTATTTCATGGTTGCAGAGGAAATTGTGGCAAACAGGGGTGTGCAAGGATGAGACTGGTAAGACGCAAAGAGGTAAGGAATATGTCTGCAGCACAACTGACCTTGATTGCATTAATTTTTGTGATTCCACAGATGAGTAGCAATTTCAGCATGTATACATTAACTGTAACAGCAAGCATACATGCATCTTCCTGTAGCTGTTGGTGATTATATTAGGCAAGTGTAGTAGTGTATCCAGATTATCTGGGTTCAATACCCATAACTAACCTATAGCTTCACATTCAATAAGTATTATTTTTACAGCTGAAATGCAGCAATATCGGCTTAATGCCATGTTGTTAACTTACTCTGTAGCATCTCTAAAAACATCAATGGAATATGTACACATTCCAAGGTTTACTTGTAACAATCCACAACCATTTTTGGGAATGTGAAAGCTCTATATCTAGGACAATAATAAATGGCTATTTATTGTAATAAAGAATGAATGTGAAACCAAACAAATAGTGCTTTCCAAACTAAATCCTGAAGGTAAATCCCTTTTCAGTGGTTGAGGAATCAACTCAAAAAACCTCATGATCATTTTCTATTAACTGTGCATCATTGAGCCTTAGGAAATTAGATCACCACAATCCCCCCCCGCCCACACACACACACACACACACACACATATATATATATATATATATATATATATATATATATATATATATATATATATATATATATATATATATATATATATATATACATAGATATATATATATATATATATATATATATATATATATATATATATATATATATGTTCATAGGTTCATAGGTAGGTACTAGGCTATCGGCCCAAGGGCCTACGCAAGCCTAGCCAGCAAGGTTCCATGGCTTACGCCACCCAAGAAAGTTATTTTCCTGTGCCACTGTCAAGCAGAGACACAGAAGTGATCCCCAGGTTGGATTTCCTATTTCCCATCCATTCATCAAGATTTTTCTTGAAGAGTGCTAATGAAGAACTTTGCTTGACATAGATGGGTAGCTTGCTCCGGAGTATAGGAAGTCTCTGGGACAGGAATCTATCCCTCCAGCGTATCCTGCTTATTGTGGTGACAAGGTTTAGGACCCTAGAGCGTGTAGCTCGGAGGGATTGGGATTTCTTTAGGTGTAGCATGTCCAACAGTTCTGGGTTTGACATAGTTTTAAATGTTAGGCAGAGATCACCTTGGAGTAGGTGATATGCTACAGAGTAAAGCTGGAGTTTTTATACACATATATATATATATATATATATATATATATATATATATATATGGGTCTATATGACTTGGTCAACAGTTCATATGGTCGACAGTTTATTTGGTCGACAGTTCATTTGATCGACAAGCATTTTAGGAGGGGGGCTTCGCCACCCCAATGTGGGGGGCTGTGCCCCCCACACCCCCCTAACTATATATATATCAACTCCAGGGTCACACAACATTGGGGAAGGGGGCAAATGCTTTTCGATCAAATGAACTGTCGACCAAATAAACTGTCGACCATATGAACTGTCGACCAAGTCATATAGACCCATACATATATATATATATATATATATATATATATATATATATATATAGGGTCATAGGTTGGCACTAGTCTATCAGCCGTAGGGCCTATACAAGCCTAGCCATAACAATTCCCTGGATATTTCTTCCCACAGTATTTACTTCCCTGGCCCCTGTCTAGCAGGGTGACTGACATATTCCCTGGGGTGAATTTCCTATCTCCCATCCAATTGTCAAGGTTCCTTTTGAAGAGGGCCAAGGAGGCACTCTGCTTGACATGTATGGGCAGTCTATTCCAGAATATGGGGTGTCTCTGGGTCAGGAACCTATCCCTCCAGCATGTTTTGTTCATTGTGATGACAAGGATTCGATCCCTGGAGCATGTGGCTCTGAGGGATTGGGATTTATTTAAGTGGAGCATGTCCAACAGCTCAGAGTTTGACATGGCCTTGTATGTTAAGCAATGATCGCCTCTGAGTAGACGATATGCCACAGAGTATAGCAGAAGTTTTTTTAGACAGTCAGTATAGGGCATCTGCTTTAGGCCTGTGATTTTTTTAGTGAGGTATTTCTGCAACCTTTCCAGCTGTTGCAGATGTCTTGTGAGGTACATACCAAACGGGACTTTGTACTCTATAATGGGTCTAATGAGAGATGAGTACAGTGGGACAATGACCTCCTTTTTTTCTGGATGAAAAGCCATTAGTGATGAGGTGTGCCACATAGAAGGATTTCCTGACTGTTGTGGCGATGTGGTTATTGAAGGTGAGACCATTGTCCACCTGTGTCCCTAAGTCTCTCATCACACATTCGGTGTTTAGTGTACTGTCACCTATGTGGTAATTCATGGGTACATGGTTTTTCCCAAAGGGGATAACTATGCATTTCTTGGCATTAAGCTTGAGCCCATGGCTCTGCCATGGCACTAAGCATCTGTTTCTGTATATATATATATATATATATATATATATTTTTTTTTTTTTGGTCATATCTCTCATCATATTTCTCAGTAACCTGGATTATTATTTATTTATGTATGTATCTATGTATGTATGCATATAAAAAAGAAAAAGTAGAAAGACAAAATGATTAAAGCTATAACCCAACATATTAAACAGGGGTATCTCTTATTTGGCTAAATAACTACCAAGCAAGTTCTGTGACACCCACAAGGCACTAAATAAACCCTGGATAGTTAGGAATATCTGACCCATTTCAGATAAACACACCTAGCACTGGAACTGTCAGTTATAGGAATCAACACATGAAGATAGACCCAACCCCTGTAGGCAAATCTGCGGAAGGTACATGAAAGCACCGCAGAATTGGCTTCAAAAAGCTGAGACTCTCTTTCTGTCTTTGTATTTATTGATAAGTCAACATACCCAGCAATTTTTATTCCTTTTTGTGTTACCACTTTATAGTGGTTTAAGCTTGGAATGTAATTTGCTGGAATGCAGTATCTGTACCTAAGCAATACTTAGATTAGTTTTATAATAAAGAAAAATAAACATAGTATAGAAGCTGATAGATTAAGGTGCAAGCTTCTACGTGTCAACCACAGTTTGCTGCACTTATGTTTAAGATTTTTTTTGTAGATGTGCTATTTTTCATTAAATGCAATTGAAAAGTAGCTGTTAAGTCTTTGGAAATAGGTAAAACTTATTTGGGGAGGCAGTGTTCTAGACCGCAGTCTCAGTGGTGATCCATCCTCCAGTACTGGTACATCCATCCTCCAGTACTGGTACTACCCCCATCTCTGAACAATTTAAATAAATGCATGATTTGGCAAGCTTTGACACATTATGCAAGCAGGGCTCATCTGCCTGTAAAGCACTATTTACAAATAAAGAGATGCCTTCATAAAGAAGCATTTTTGAGTCCTACTGTCATTTTTAACCACCTTTCTGTTGTGTGATAGTGCAAAGAGTTTTTCCACCACTCTATTCTTTTGGAGAAAATGGTACTTCAACAGGAACAATAATGTTTTTTTTTTTCTTGAAAGCCATGAGTTTTTTGACTGGTGAGGTTTTTCTCAAAGAATTAATGTGACGTATCTTCTATTTTCTTTTTTGTCTCACCCCACCCCTTATTTCTCTCGCTCTTTCTCTCTCTCTCCTCCTGCTCTGTCTCACTCTCTTTTTAATTTTTTTTTTAGGGGGTACCTAGAATCACACCATTCTGATGCCATACCTTTCAGCACAGGGAAGTGGGTCAACCACTGCAGCTCAGCCTGCCAACCCTCCACTGACTGCCACACCAACATCCAGCACCTCTGGGACACAACATGGCAATACCGCCTCCACAGCCCCTTCCATACCTGGTCCATCCTTGTCAGGTAGCAGTGCCCTTGCTGGTGGTGTAGTGGTACCCTATGGGAGCACTAGCTGAGGTGATGATTATGTCACCCACCAGGAAATGCCAGGGATGTTGAAAGATCTGATTGAGAGTAGCCTTGATGCCTACATCAACCAAGTAGAGAAGGTGGTCCTATAAATCAAAAAAGACTCCCATGTCAAGCAGTCTCCTAGGCAACTGAGGAAGGGGACAGTAATGACAGTTCTGAGGGTGATAACTAGAGTCTCACTATTCCCCTGCTTGACAGGCATGTGCCTCTGATATCCCCTACTTATCCCAGTCATGGTGTTCCCTAACCTTTTTGTGCCCAACACCATCCCTGTGTCTGTTTATATATCCTGTTTGCCTGCAACTGCTACCTCAAATACCCTATCTGACCAGGTTTCAATGACTGCACAAATGTCAGTATCCTTCAGGGCAAGGAATGGTTGCAATGCAGTTTCATGCTAAGAGTCCTAGCATTTAGCAGCATGACCTTTAAATTTCAATGCCAAGCAGAGTACCTCTCTAGCCCTCTTTAAGAGGAACCTGGATGACTGGTGGTTCAAAACTGTGGCGAGCACCCCAACCTTACCAGGTTACTCATCCTACTATACTTTCAGACCCCAAATGGAGGGCTACAAAGCCAAAGGAGGTGCAGATTCAATATTTATCAAAGACATACACACCTCCAGGCTGGTCAAATGGTATGACGCACAGGAGACACTCCAAGTGCAGTTAACTGTTGACAAAACACCTGTTCAAATCATAGCTAGCTACAGACCCCCAGCCATGACTCAGGATGCCCACTCCACCTATCTGCACTTACTTGGATCCATCAAGATTCACCCCTCTACCCTGATCCTGGGTGACTTTAACTACCTAACCATAGAGTGGAAGATATATTCTAGCCCAAACATGAATGCCCAGAGATTCCTTGAATTTGTCAATGCCAATGCATTGGATCAGCTGGTTGACACCCCTATGAGAAGTGAAAATATCCTGGATCTGGTCCTAACCAACATGTGTAGCCACTGTAGCACTCTTACAGTGTCATCCTCCTTGGTAAGATCCAACCATAAAGCGATCACTTTTTAAGTCACCATCTCCGCTGAATCCCCACCCCCACCCCCGTCAGGGTCAAATGAAAAAATACTTTTCCAAAGCTGATTACAGTCTCCTCAGAGCAGGTATAAGTAGCTTCACAACCACCATCCCTTCAGTTGGAACTAGCACTACTGTCCAAGCATACACCAAAAAACTATATGAGAACCTACATAGCTGTGTGGACTCAGCAATACCTGACAAGACCAAATCATCTTCCTCAAGGAAGAGTAAACTGTCTGGTGGACAGCAGCAATAAACAAAGTCTATAATAGAAGGAAATAAATGCTATCCAGGGCCAAGAAGGAGCAGGTGCCAAGTTGGAAGCAATCTCTCCTTTGTCTGAACAAGCAAATAAGGTCACTGGTGAAATCATCTAAGGCTAACTTCGAGTCCAAATTTGCCACATCCACCAAGGACAATCACAAGGCCTTCTTCACATATGTCCGCAGTCTCAAATGCAACACCTAAATCTGCTCTGAACTGGTGGTCAATAACTCCACGTACACAAATGCCATAGATATAGCCAACCTGCTGACAGACAGGTTCAGTGAAAACTTCATCCCCCTGTTCCCCCATCAGTAAACCAGAACATCCCTAGCACCTGCCCCCTCCCCTCATCACCAGGATGCAGGTCCTCAATGCCCTCTCAAAGGCAAAAAATACAGTCCCCATGAGACCCGATAAAATCCCTGGCTGCATCCTACATGAACTCAGGCATGAGCTCTCAGCTCCATTAGACACCCTATTCAACCAAATCCTGAGCACCAGCTTCATCCCAGCTGAATGGAGGACAGCCACTGTCACCCCTCTACACAAAGGTGGAGCATCCACTGACCCAGGCAATTACAGGCCCATCCACCTAACTAGCCTGATGTGCAAGGCCATGGAACACATTATCATGGACCTTATAAACAAGGACATTGGCAACCTCCAAATGCTTGACCCCACACAGTTTAGTTTTGTCAAAGGGAGATCATGCCTGTTAAACTTGGTCAACTTCTTTGAAACAGTCACCAAGGCAATGGATGAGGGGAAGGTGTTGCACACCACCTACCTTGACCTAGCCAAAGCCTTTGACACTATTCCCCACTCGGGCATAATAGATAAATTCTCCCAGCTAGGCATCAACCTATATGTTACCAGATGGGTAGCTAACTGGCTCACTGATAGAACCCACTCAGTCAAAGTAAGGGAAACCACCTCTAGTAGTAGACCCGTAATGAGTGGTGAACCCCAAAGATCAGTCTTGGGGCCTCTACTGTTTGAGATATACTTTTCTGAGGTGCAAGCCAAACCCAGTGGACTATGGCTGACCAAGTTTGTAGATGACTGCAAGCTGGCTGCTGTCTTAAATTCCCCTAGTGGTGTGAACATCCTCCAAGAGGGTCTTACCGAAACAAATGACTGGTGCCAGAAGCATGACCTCAAACTGAATGCCAAGAAATGCATCATTATCCCCTTTGGAGAAAATGTCATCCCAATTTATTATTACATTAATAACAATGTACTAAGCATGCAATCAGTTGTGAGGGACTTGAGCACCCAGGTTGATAGCAACCTGACTTTTGACCACCACGTTGCCTCCATTGTACAGAAGGCTTTCTACATGGCTTACCTCATAAATAAGGGTATTTCATCCAGGAACAAGAAGGTCATAACATCCCTGTATTCTTCCCTTATCAGACCCATTATCGAGTACAATGCCCCCTTCAGCATGTACCTTGCCAAGCACATGCAGCAGTTGCAGAGACCACAGAGGTTCCTGACCAGGAAAATCCAGGGTCTCAAACACCTATCCTATACAGATAAGCTAAAATTCCTGTCCCTCTACTCAGTCTCATACAGATTGCTCAGAGGTGACCTGTATCTGGCATACAAGGCCATTTCAGACCCAGCCTTGATAGAGTTGCTGCATATCTGTAAGACAAACTCCACTGACCCAACCTGCACACAAGGCTTTAACTTGGTCTGCAACATTAATAGAACTTGTTGGCGGGACAGATTTGTGTCCCATACTCCCCCATCTGTAGAATAGAATCCCTCTCCATGTCAAGCTGAGTACCTCTCCAGCCCTCTTTAAGAGGAACCCAGACGACTGGATGGGAAACAGAAAAATATACCCCTGGGATCCCACCTGTGTCCCTGCTGGACAGGGGAAACAGGTGCTGACTTTGAGGGAACATGGGCAAAATTCTTGGCTAGGCTTATGAGGGCCTCCGGGCCAATAGCCTGGTATCATCCTATGAACCTATGTACTAGTTGTAAAAGTGTATTGAGATAGGCATTACTGATACAATGTGGGGAAGGCATATACTTTAGTGTAGCCATTGGTAGTCACATTTGCAGTCCTGATCAGATTTACTTAGGTAATGACATCCTGACACCATTTGTAAAAAAAAAAATTAAAAATTAAAAAAAAAAAAAAGAGAGATTCAACTGGATTTGAACTCCAGCTTAACTGTGTTCTGATCCGGAGCTCATTACTGTTATACCCTGTGCCACAGAGAATGCTAGGCAGCAAGTGTATTTTCTACACCACTGAGCCTGTTTGCATGAAGGAAGGCACACAGAGATTCCTGGATTTTGTAAACACAAACTCCCTGGACCAGATTGTCAGTATACCAACCACAGGTGCAACCATACTGGATCTGATCCTTGCTAATATGAGAAAGTACTGTACACCCCCTAGTATAATGTCTTCTCTTGTAAGATAAGACCACAAAATGGTCTCTATTGAAATAAAAACAAAACCTGGACCCCCAGCTTACCCTAAAATATTCAAGAACTACTCTAAGGCTAACTTTCTGATGTTAAGTGATAACCTATCAAAATTTCAAGCACCCATAAACCTTGAGATCGCTGCTGCCTATGCAGAATTTTTCACAGAAACCCTATACAAGCATGTTAATAGCTGCAAAGAGGCAGCTGTACCCACCAGGAAAAAATACTGAACCACCTTGGAGGAATCATAAAATTAGTAGGCTGTATAACAGAAGGCAGAAAATCGTGGCAAAAATTAGGAGGTGCAGCACCCAACAAGATAAAAGCACTCTCATCAAACTAGCAAACAACTCAGAGGACAAATAATGTCTACCAAAGCCAAATTTGAGGTAAATTTGGCCTCCCCAGCCAAGGACCACCACAAGGTATTTTTTAACTATGTCCACAGCCTTAAAGACAATACACAATTGTGTGCAGAGCTCATTGTAGATGGAGCCACCTATATTGAGCCAAAAGAGACAGCAAACCTATTGAATGACAAATTCAGCTCTAACATTGCCCCTCTCTTCCCCTCAACCTTCCCTCAGGAAATACCATCAAATGTAACTCCTCCTGCTATCATTAGGGAACAGGTCTTTACTGCTCTCTCTAAGGCCAGCAGCACTGCATCTATGGGCCCAGACAATATCCCAGAATGCATTCTAAATAACATGAAACATGATCAATCAGGCCTCTGTAATTGCTATTTAACTGTAGCCTCCAAACAGGCTTCATACCTCATGAATGGAGAATAGTAATACAGTCATCCCTCTGTACAAAGGTGGGCCTTCTACAGAACCTGGAAACTACAGACCCATAAGACTCACTAGTCCTATATGCAAAGCCATGGAAAGAATTATCATGGAAATGATGAATAATGATATAGCAAACCGCCAGACGCTGGACCCAACCCTATTTAATTTTGTCAAGAGCAGGTCATGCCTACTCATACTGCTGGACTTCTTTGAGAAGGTCACCAAAGCAATAGATGAGGGCAAAATGGTTGACACTGCTGACCTTGACCTGCCCAATGCATTTGACACAATACCCCACTTGGACATTATTGACAAATTCAAGAGGTTAGGTAGAAACCCTTATGTCACCCAGTGGATAGCCAAATGGCTCACATACAGGACACAGGAAGTTAGAACTGGAGAGGAAACATCTACAAAGAAGTCAGTCACAAGCAGAGTCTCTCAGGGATCAGTCCTGGGACCGGTCCTTTTTGGCATTTACTTCTCTGAAGTCAAGGCCAATGTCAATGGCCGCTAGATGACCACATTTTTAGATGATTGCAAATTAGGAGCGGTCATTGAATCCAACACTGAAACAAAGGTTCTCCAGGAGGGGTTGACACAGACAAACAACTAGTGTCAGAGCCATGGACTAAAACTAAATGCCAAGAAATGCACAATAGTATCCTCAGGAAGTCATCCACCTCTGGTAACTATCATATTAACAACACACCCCTAAGAGTTGACTCAGTAGTCAGGGACTTGGGGTCAAACATAGACAGTAATCTAGCTTTTGATCATCACATGTCTACAGTTGTGGTGAAATTATTCTATGTTGTGCATCTTATAAACAAAGGTATGACATCTAGGTCCAAGGAAGTCACTGTTCCAATGTATTTGGCAATCATCAGACCTATCATTGAGTGCAACACCCCCTTTGGTATGTACCTAATAAGGCATATCCAACAACTGGAACATCTACAGAGGTTCCTCACTAAAACAGGGGCTGTCCTACCCTTATCTGCTCCTGTCGTAACTCCCAGCATCTCTCTTGTGCTTGTAATTTGATCTGCACTCTTCAATGAACAACATTCCCAGTTTTTGTCCAGTTCTATACTCACCCTAGGAGCTGCTGTCCATTATTGTCATGGAGGTATTCTTTGTATCCAGTCTGCTCCCCTCCTCCTTAATTGTACTGCCATAGCCTACCCATAATGCCGTGTGACATTTAAACCCTCTGCCGTGGCCTCTCCGTGCAATCTTTGTCTCTCTCTCTCCTTCTCCTCCAGCCACTAATGTTCGACTCGTGGTGTGCAACAACAGTTTTTGAGTGAGCATTATTTCCTGTTTGCCTGAAGCACTTAATATTAGGCTACCTGTTGTTTTTCATGTGCAATTACTATTGGACTCACTTTATTTAAGGGATTACATAGCAGTTTGTGTTTGTCGCTAGACTACATCTAGTAAATCTGTGTATTGGCCATGCGTGCCCACAACTACAAACAGTATCCCTTTTTGCATTGCTGTTAGCTGGTCCTAGGTGTTTGATAGTCGTCTACCAATTTCCTCTGCATCTGGCGACATTGTTACTGGTTTAAACGTGTTCCAGCTGGTTACAACTGGCGTCCACCCATCCAGAGCACAAACTCCTTTTATTTGATACCCTGCTACTATATTTTTGCTTTGAAAACATGCAGATGTTCGCCTAAATTGGGTCGGTTTGATGCCTTCCCCGAATATAAATTGCTGTGCTGATCTACCCATATATAAAACTGCTTTTCTGTACAGATACTGTGTCACTTTGTTGCTTCAACTATTGCCTTTACTGTAAGACTTACTTAAATGTTGTTTAATTGCAACTGCTCATAGATGCTGCTTGTCTTTATATCAACTGCCTATAGCCTGCCACAAGTGTTTTTAAACTCCTACTAAAAACGTTGGTTTTACTGTATGTCATAGTCCACTACAGTGGAACTGAAACTGTTTATAGACACTGTTTTGACCTTATATAAATGGACTATAGCCTGCTACTAATGTATAAACTATCATATTTTGATTGTGTTGTGTTCCCTGCTTGCTGCCTCATTCTCTGTTACTGCTACTAAAAACTGTATTGGTTAAGCAACTGCTGCAGAGACTCTCTACACATTTCTCCTTCACTGATATTCCCTCACAAAATAACCTGCATTTTTTCCACCCCTACCCTCACTCTCAGAGGCCCCACCAGCCACACTTGTCTCAGACTATTGCCACTCTTGAGTTCTCTGTAGCTCATACACTTCTTTCACTTACCCTCACTAACCCCCCCCCACCACCACCATACACACAACCACTCTTTCCAGCCACTCACTTATACTTATTCCTCTCTATCCTAACTTTTCTCCTCTCTCTCTCTCTCTCTCTCTCTCTCTCTCTCTCTCTCTCCTTTACAGGTTAACAGTCATTCATCTTACAGCCCACAGACATACCCTGATGTGAACTACCTGAAGTACAGTCCTCTCAATGGCTGCCTTTCACCATACAAATATAATTACTTAAAGTATGTCCTAGCACTGTTAGTAGCTTAGTTTAGGTCTAGTACACTTATTGTTCTCCCACAACCAGCTGGTTGTTGTACACCACCAGGTCACACCCTATCTCTACCCTCCCTTTAATTTTACCTCTCCCTGCATCCCTCCAGCTGTTACATGCTAGAAGCTCCCTCTCTGTTGTACTTCTCCCGCTTTTCTCTCTGCTCTCCTATTCTAGTTTCACTCTACATCCTCAGATGTATCCTACTCCCCCATACTAGTCCTTTACTCTCCTCTACCTCTACCTTCCCTGCTAATCACACAGGGAATATCCATAGCCTTACTCTATCTCCTCCTACCTCCTGCCCCTCTTTCTGCTGTATTACCTGCTTCTCTGATTTGTTTTTATTGCTGACTCTGCAGTTTCTCTGGGTGTACCCCTGCTCTGTTTGCCTTGGCCTCTCTTTGCTCCCCTACCCTACCCCCCCACACTTTTTTGACCCCCACTTCTTCTAACCACACATCTTCTACCTACCTCTCACAGTTATTCTCTTTTTCCTTGCTTCTACCTACTATACCCTTCCTACTATCACTGTACCCTATTTCAAACTTGCAATACCTTATCTTTACTACCTCACTCCTTTTCCTTCTAGCTACTCGAACCTCATATCACTCTCACATTCCTTCTCCACTACTATACCCTCCCACCTCCAATTCCTTTGATACTCATTTCACACCATCCTACTCTAATATCTCTCCAACTCTACTTAACCTCCGCAAATCATGTCTTCATAAGCCAACTAGACTACAAATACTCCCTCCTGCCTATAAATCTAAATCCAAGCTATACAAACTACATGCCTTTATCACCTTACTCTCTGTACCTTCTAATAACTTACTTATATCTGGAGACATCCACCCCAATCCTGGCTCTTTCCCCCCTCTACATCCACACCAATCTCCTTCACCCTCCAAGTTCCCCTCTTCTCCAACTACCTCTGACCATCCTCACTCTCCTACACTGAACTCAACTACATTGAAACACCTAGCCATATACTGTCTTAATATTCAAAGTCTAACTAACAATCACTGACTTCCATGTCTGGATAGCCCACACAACCCCTCACATCCTTTGTTTATCTGAAACATGGCTTATGCCTCATATCAATAACAATAAAATTCTCTCACCAGGCTATAACATTTACCACTCAGATAGATGGCCAAAAAAGGTGGTGGTGTAGCTATTCTTCACTCTAACAGCCTAAACCTTTATCCTTTTTCTGCACCCATGCCAGACTTCCACCCAGCTGAACTCATAATCGCTAACTGCCACCTCAACCCACAGAAAAAAATAGCTATCACCTCTATCTACATCCCTCCAGGAAACAACTTGCCCATCCTATAGAAGATCCTAGACTGGTTCTCCCACAGCATTCCATATGAAACTCTCATCTCAGGCGATGTCAACCTAGACTGGTCCAAATTCGCAAATGACTCCCCTCAAATCAGTATAAATCTACATGGTTTCCATCAGCTAATAACTTCCCCTACCCAATTCCATAAAAACTTAACCTCTAGCTCTATAATTGACTGGATACTCACCAACTCCCCTAATCACTATCACAACCCCATTACTCTACCAGACGAACTTAGTGACCACCTACCTACCTTTGTCCTTAGATTCACCTGCCAATCACCCAGACCACATCTTTATAGAGACTGTGAAACACTCTAACGTCAACATTACCCAATCACCCAGACCACATCTTTATAGAGACTGTGGAAAACTCTCTAATGTCAACATTACCCAGTTCAGCTTTATTCTATTTTCCACTGACTGGTCACTTCTTAAACATATCCCTCTAGATGAAGCAGTAAACAGTTTCAATACCATCCTAATCTACTTGGTCAGGAGGTGTAAGCAGTAGTACATATTGTGCTATCTACATATGTGCATAATGTTATGTTACTGACTTCTCTTGGAAGTGTAAATACATTGACATATCCTATCTTGAAGACATTTTCATATTTACCATGCTGTCTTCCTCTTTATTCATTCTTATCATTGATATCTGTGCACATTTTCTTCAGCACACTTTCCCTACCCAGTGTACCTTTCCCTGTAGTTGCCCTTGCTGTTTAACCTCCCTCTCCATTATTTCATTCTGCAAATAATTATTTTAGTGTACATTGCACTCAGTACACTTTTCTTTACTATGTTGTTGCTGCTGTTATTGCAGTATTTTCAGCCCTGGTAGTCACTGTGGCTCTTAGTGTGATCTTGTGGAGCAGGATTGCCTGTAGACAAACTTGAAAGCTTCTTCTTTCTGAGCTCATGCTGATCTGCATGGTTTCCTGGCCTGCAACACTGTTGCTAGCCACAAAACCGTGCTTGTATTTATGTAAGCATGATAAGCAGCATGAATATGCTCTCTATTTTTTTTTTTTTTTTTGCATTTACTCTCACTGTTTCAGTGATATTTATTAACTCTGTGTTGTATTTATTTATTATCACTGTTTTTCTGTCTACATTGTTAAAGAAACTCTATCTGCTTGTTACTGTACTGCTCTTAGATTGTTGATTTGCCTTGCTTCTGTTCTGATATCTGTCTCCATTTTATTTTTCCCACCCAACAGCAAACTGTTGTTGTAGTCTTAAAACTTGGTGGCTTTTAAGTTTCCCACCTCTATAAAATGCCTGAGTGGGTGTGTGCATAGACAGATGAGCATAAGTCCAGGTCCTGCTGCCCTCATTCAAGTATCCTTCAGAAGATACTTTTACACTGCTACGTGACTCCACAGAAATTCCAGCCAGCCCTTCCAGCATCCTCTTCTCAGCATCCACTTTGATAATGTTTAAGTTACACTTCTGTGGTGGTGTTTACATTAAGAACTGTGTTCTCTGGCTGCATAACTAGATATGTAGGGGTTCTTATATAACAGCAGTCAACTTGTCTGGAGACAATTTTGCACTGGGATTCAGTCCACAGCTATGTCAGAAACTCCTCCCAACATCATATTCTCAGCATACACTGATGATGTTATCCTCTATAAAATGCACTCTAACAGATTGTAAGGTGGTGTCACAAGTCTTATGTTGTATGGAATTCAGTTTTTATACCTAGACAGGTATGGTGTTCAAATCTGACCTTAGTCAATTGGTGTGTGTAGGTTGGTAGTATATTATGGTCATTGTATGTCAGGAGAACCTTTTACATAGCCCCCTGAATACAGCATCCCCTTTTTCCTTCTGTCCATATAATATCTTTTCTGTAGAGACAAGTCACCTACAGACCACTGGATATGTGATTGCTGGTTCACTCATGGGGTGATGCCCATGTCCCATATGGATACAGGCAGCCTGTAATAAAATCAATCACATACACACATACCCCTACTATCTTCCCTCACATAGAGACAAAAATTTGGGTTAAATGGGATAATAATGGCTAGGCTTGTATGGGCTCTTGGCCATTAGCCTAGTAATGTCCTATGACAGCTGCAGTATGGCACAGGTCTGCATATGTATACTTAGCATCTGGAAATGTTATCTGACATGCAGCAATATTGCATCACAGTGATTGCATAGGCTGATACTCCTGGGTTCATCAATGTGTTGTAATGCTGTTATATCCACAAACATATGACATTTTGATATTCACTTGCAGCCTTGTCAAATTCATTTTATACACTATTGTGTTGCTATTCACAAGGATTAAATAGGTGTTCCCCAGCAGCACTGTGTGACTGTCAGCATTTGTGTCATTAATTGTTCTGCATGGACCACAACCACCTCAGTTGTAATGTGCCCGTATATGGTGTCAGGGCCCTCACCCACACATTTCCACTGATAAACACATAGGTACATGATGTGTAACAGATGTAATGATGTGAAATAGGTAGGGTTGTACAACCACTTTAACAGTTCCACTGTCTTACATGTGATCCATACAGGTCATGTACAGCATGAAGTCCATTTGTAGCATAAGTACAGATATAGTGTGACCTGTACTGCATCATGGCTGTACCACTACATTACTTTGGTATTACCACTTGATTGTTTGCATCAACACATATGGATGTATTTTAGGATTTCATGGTAGTATAACATTTTCACTGGCAATATCAGGGGGAGAGTGATCACATGGCATGTGTTGATGTTTGACATGTACTTCTAGAGTGTGTTCCATGTGTTGTTTGGTATTGTTTGGTATGAGTAAAATACTACAGTGACAGCTTTCTCAATCATTGACACTTGACTTTGCACTGCTGTAATTTTTGTGCACATTGGCATAGTTGATGCATTGCCATCAGTCTCACATACATTATCATAGATCACTTCTTAATTCGCACATCAATTGGATATGCTTCAGACAATATCCATTGCTATTACATGTGGCAGATGCATGCAATACCCAGTTGCGTATAGGGAATCCGCTCATAATGGTATATTGTTTGTAAGTGTTGTTAGCCACATAGCCAAAACCTATATCAGGCAGGAATGCTTTAGTCAAGTGTATCACATTTGGCACAGTGAGCTCCCACATGTAGGAGGCCATCCAGAAGTATTTTCTGGTATGCATAACCATTAATATTTGACAGTGCAGACTTTCCTTCAAGATGTTCTACTAGATTCACGTGTGATACCTCTTTCTGTGTTGCCCACTGTAAATACACTTATCAGTGATAACACTGATGGCATGAGTTTCATTCTTGTGGGAGGATTGTGACTTGTGTATCATGCAAACCTCTCAACTCGCCAGACGTTTCCCTGATTTCAACAGTGACTTTTATGTATCATGCAAACCTCTCAACTACCCAAGTTTTTCCTTGATTTCAACTCCAGCTTTAACACCGTCGTTCTTATCCCCTCCAAAAATGGTCACTTTTGGGGAAAGGATGGTGAATTGCCCTTATAAAATACTGACAACCATGACAGTTTTACATGTCATGTTACTGCAGAACATGTATAATGAGTTACAATTAAATATTCTGTCAGTGCAGCAGGTTAATAGTCATAATATTTTAAAAGCATCCATGATTGTGCCTGTTTCTTTCTGCATTTGTCCAGGAGTCTGGTGCTATGTGTCCTTGATTGATTGACAGCTGTAGTGACATGTCAGTCATATTCAAGCTAGTCATTTTGTAGGTCTTCAGAGTATGTACATACTCACTGTTGTATATACTGTCTTTGATAAGTGTCTTCCTCAATGAGCATGTTGATGATGTTTATATCACAGCCATTCACTTCTACTGATGTGTAACTTTGTGTGACCATCACATATATACTATCATGTGTGCTTACATCATAATCTACTTGATCAGGAGGTGTAAGCAGTAGTACATATTGTGCTATCTACATATGTGCATAATGTTATGTTACTGAATTCTCTTGGAAGTGTAAATACATTGACTTATCCTATCTTGAAGACATTTTCATATTTACCATGCTGTCTTCCTCTTTATTCATTCTTATCATTGATGTCTGTGCACATTTTCTTCAGCACATTTTCCCTACCCAGTGTACCTTTCCCTGTAGTTGCCCTTGCTGTTTACCCTCCCCCTCCATTATTTCATTCTGCAAATAATTGTTTTAGTGTATGTTGCACTCAGTACACTTTTCTTTACTGTGTTGTTGCTGCTGTTATTGCAGTATGTTCAGCCCTGGTAGTCACTGTGGCTCTTAGTGTGATCTTGTGGAGCAGGATTGCCTGTAGACAAACTTGAAAGCTTCTTCTTTCTGAGCTCATGCTGATCTGCATGGTTTCCTGGCCTGCAAGACTGTTGCTAGCCACAAAACTGTGCTTGTATTTGTGTAAGCATGATAAGCAGCATGAATATGCTCTCTATTTTTTTGCATTTACTCTTACTGTTTCATTGATATTTATTAACTCTGTGTTGCATTTATTTATTATCACAGTTTTTCTGCCTACATTGTTAAAGAAACTCTATCTGCTTGTTACTGTACTGCTCTTAGATTGTTGACTGCCTTGCTTCTGTTCTGATATCTGTCTCCATTTTATTTTTTCCACCCACCAGCGAACTGTTGTTGTATTCTTAAAACTTGGTGGCTTTTAAGTTACCCACCTCTATAAATTTGATATTGGACACTCCTCCCAGTCGAATTGCATCAGCTTATTCTACTGAGTATAGTGAGATCATTTGGGAAGGCTCACCCCCTTAGTTTCTTAACCTTGAATTATCTTCTGTTTCCTCCCTTAGTATTTACAAAATGCACTTTATTCAGATCCTTTTACTGTATTTGTGTCTCTTCCTATTTTATGACTTTATTTTGCTTTTGCTGCCTGTTCTTAAAAGTGTTCAACTGTATTTATTCTGCTGCATTTATTACTGCTTATTAGTAGCCTGACTAAATTGTAATTGTTATTCCTAGCCTCTTAGTTTTGGCTTAAGGACTTGGGCTTAAGGCCAGCTATTTTACATTAAGAAGGTTTGTGGTCTACACTCCTGTAGGAGGAGAGGGTAGCTTCTGCCTTTCTGAGATGGAAATTGTTTGGTGAAGGCTTATTGTGCATTTGTTCAGGTTTAAGCACTTGGGTTCCAAACCAGCTATTTTACATTAGGAAGATTTGTGGTCTAAACTCTTGTGGCAGGAGAGAATAGCCTAAACCCTTCTAAGCTGTAAATTGCTGATTGAAGGCCTATTGTGTTTGTTATTCTGAAAGTGGCTTAGTTCTGGTTAAGCTGTTGTGGTCCAAACCCACACTTATTGTCCCTGTTGTTGTGTGTGTCTTTGTTCTAGTTTAAGTACTTGAGTTCCAAACCAGTGAAAGTTTTGTGGTCTAAACTCTTGTGGCAGGAGAGGATAGCCTACACACTTCTGAAATGGGAATTGCTGGTTGAAAGTTCATTGTGTCTGTTACTCTGAAAGTCTCTTACTTCTGGTTTAAGCACTTGGGCTCCAAACTAGTATTTTTACATTAGGAAAGTTGAGGTCTAGACTCATGTGGCAGGAGAGTGTGACTTACACCCTTCGAAGCTGGAAATTGCTAGTGAAGGCTTACTGTGCTTGTTGTTCTAAGTGTCTTTATTCTGTTTTAAGCACCTGGGTTCAAAACTAGTTACTTTACATTAGGAAGATTTGTGGTCTCTACTCTTGTGACAGGAAAGGATAGCCTATACCCTTCTAAGCTGGAAATTGCTGGTTGAAGGTCTGCTGTGTCTGTTATTCTGAAGTGTCTTAGTTCTGACATAAGCACTTGGACTCTAAAACTAATTGTTTTATATTAAGAGGGTTTGTGGTCTAGACTTTTGTGACAGAACAGTGTGGCCTACACCCTTCTAAGATGTATACTGCTGGTGAATTACTTAAACTGTTTGCTGCTCTTGTGACTGTGAATTTATCCACTTTGAATTTCTAGTACTTGTGCATGTTACAGCATAGACCAGATTCAGACTTGCTGTATCTAGACTGTTTGGTATCACTTGAGCATTAAAACCAACTCTTTACTGAGATACTGAAAGACTGAGGGATCCGTTGCTTTCAACTAACTATAAGTACATGTTTTTGCTCTTATATTGTACTTAAATTTGTATTTACATTCTACTGTCCGTTTGAATTGTCTGAACTGTTTTTTTGTGACATTTTACTGTATACTGTACTAGTTCAGCTGTAGCAAAACCCAGTTCCAGGTTTACTGTATCTGGATCTGTTTTGTAACTTCTGAGCATCAAATTCAAATCATCCTTGTTGGTGAAGGCCTTTCTGCATCCTTGTGGGAGGATACTGCTGTCTGGGTCCCATCTAATCGGTGATGATTTGACTAGAGCTCAGAGACAGCATCCTTATAGGCTAGTTTGAATTAAAAGGGTTATTTTTTATTTTGTTTAAGCCCCGCTTTTGCAATTGTTTGCATGTAGAACACCACTGTGCACTGCTGCATAACGGTGGTTACTCTTGGCGGTTATGTACACAAACATTTTGCTTGTTAAATTTTCCCTTAGCCCTTTGCTTGTGGTCCTCCAGAGGTTTTTCATGGCCTTGCTCTACTTTCAGGTGGAATACTAAGCCTAGCCTCATAGGTAACAACACACCTCTCACCCACTAGCCATTCCTAAGTGTGACCTGTTTTCCTGACCATATAATTTACCTAACATTAAGGGCAGACAATTTCCCACAGTGTCTCCAGCCAGCTTGGTTGATATGGGCATCTTGAAGCAGTGTAGCAACTGCCTCATGTTCATTGACAACCCTCTACTCCTAGTCCATGCAAACTCCACATGTGAGAGATGCAACTATATTAAGAACATTGAATCTATGCTCTTTCACATACTAGTCAGTACATATGACAATGAACAGTTTGTCAGCATGCACACCTCACCTGCTACTCCACCCAAACACATATCACACATACCTACGCAGAGGTCCTCACCAGAAACATACCTAGACACCAGAGACCCCCCAAACACAAACACAAGCACACTACCCATAACACTTCCTCTACAGAACACCATACACAAAATAGCTCACACACCAGTGTCTCACCTGTCAAGCTCTTAAGGCAAAACAAAAAAAAACTTAACATATTAGTAACACTTAACATATAACATTTAATTATATTAACAACATTAGGTTCACAGTAAGAGATAGTTTTACCTGTAGAAGCAAGGGAGTTCTGTATGCTTTACACTGTCCCTGTGGATTATATTATATAGGTGAAACTAAAAGAGAGTTTCGTATTAGGTTAGGTGAGCACATTAGAGACATAAGACATAAAAGGGAAAATAAAATTATTGCCACACATTTTAGTGTTTATCATAATAGTGATGCTTCATTTTTAACAGGAACAGTTTTAGAAAGTGTGAAATGTTTTTGTAATGATGAAAATGCTTTGAAATATAACTTACAATATAAGGAAAGTATTTTTATTTTGAAATACAATACAATGACACCTTGTGGACTGAATAATGAAATAAACTGGAGGTGTCTGCTTTAAAACTTTTTTGAACATAATTGTTTAATTAATTGTTTAATTAATTGCTATGAGTATATATATATCGATTCTTTCAGTGAGAATGTATACTCTTGAAAGGTGGTTACACCGAGACGCTGGAGAATAAAGAATTTGCTTTTGGATTTGACTTTGGTTCCTGTTTTTCGATTCCTGACTTCTGAAGATTTTGCTGTTTTGGTATTGTTTTGGATCAGAGTTGTTTCTATCTGAAGGTGTGTGGAGTGGAGTTTGTGCAATTATCCAGGGATGTCGACTGATCCTAATTTGGATATTCCCAGGGTTTTTCGGGAGAACACAGCTTTGCAACAAGGTACTGTAGGGGCTGAAAGCTCTATGATTTATTCTGCTCAACAGAGAACTACTGAGCAGTTTTTTTCAGGTTCTAGACCTGCTGTAAATGTTTCTGCACATGTTCCTGTGGATGCACGTCAACCTGAAGTGAGAGACTGTCAATTTTTTGATCAATTTTTGCAAGAAAGAAATAAGAGTGCTTGACCCTTTTGTTTCTGTGGGACATAAATTTCAAAGTGTGTCTCCAGAAATCAGAGAACTGTATCAAAAATATGACAGGTTGATTGAGAAAGAGACAAGGGTGCACTTTAACATTTTAGGTTTGCAAAAATATATTAGCTTGAATATTACACCTAGAGGTCTTAGATTCAGTAAGAATCCTAGTACACCATTTGACTTGAATTGTGCTGCTGATAAGAAATTTAAGGAACGCTGGTTCATAGCAGCACACAAGTGTGTAATAGAGTGGCTTCACATTCTGTTGGAAAGGGACCAGCTCAAACATCAGTCTCTTAAACAGGAGCTGGTTTCCCTTTCACATAGTATTAGTTCATCTGTGAGTCTAGAAAATATGAAGTCTTTCATGGAGAAGACTAATGAGACACTGAATAATCTAGAGAATGAACTTGTAAAACAAAAGAAAACAAAATTAATACGTGATATCAATGAATATGAAGCAGGGACTGCATTTTCTTACCCTCCTAATTGGACAGAACATAAGCGGAAACAACGTAGGAGGGTAAGATTCACTGATGCACCGTTGTCTTCTTCTTTTGCTTCTTCAGGGGAAGAGTTTAGGTCGGACACCAGTATGGAATTTCCGGAATTACCTAGACCAGCACAACCACATAGGATGCAACAGGAGTTTAACAATGGAGGCTTGCAGCATCAGGAACAAACATTTCAACAGGGACAGAAACACCTGAGAAGTTATGAGCAAGAAGATGTCTCTGTTCAGAAATTCAATCAACCTGACAATTTTCGTCAGAAGCGGAGGTATGGACAACAATATAACAACAAGAAACTTAAACAGTAATGACTTTAATGATAAAAGTATTGTTCTAAATTTATCTGGTTGTGATTTGTCTGATGAACAGTTTGCTGTGTTATGTTTAGGTTTAAAGTTTATACCTACTGTTTTTCCTAAAGTATATTTGATACAGCAAGATATTTTTAAATTTCTTAGGAAGATACATTTGAAAGTTCATTTTAGCAGGGACCGAGGATGTTTTAATTCTACACATGGAGGCTTTTCTTCATGTGAATCTGAGGATAGTTTTTATTCATGTGATGAATTTATAAGTAATGATGATGTGCAATTTCCTATTGTTGGCAATGCAATAGATATGTCTTATGTAGCTTCTTCTAACAAATTTATTCCGCCTTTTATTAACCAGAGAGCTATTCATTATGGCTCCATGATTAAATTTGAATGTAAGAATATATGTAGAAATATGAAATTGAATAGATGTAATAGTTTATATAACTTAACTTATAAAGAATGGAGTGCTTTAAAAGAATTATGTGACAAGAAGGATATTATTATTAAACCTTCCGATAAGGGAAACAAAATTGTTATAATGAGTGTTGTGCAATATTTTGAGATGTGTATGAATCATTTGCAGGATGAAACAACATATGAAAGAAGCAATATGATTCATTATCAAAAGGCTGTTACAAAATTTAAACACATGTTGGACAGGGGAGTCAGGCTGGGTTTTTTTACAGAGAAGGATGTGAGGAATAGGTTAGATAATGATAGAAAGGACCTAGCTGTATTCTTTTGTTTACCAAAAATACATAAGAACTTACATAACCCACCAGGTCGTCCCATTATTTCAGCCTTCAACTATTTCCTACATAACACTGGTTTGATTTTACATAGAATATTTTTACCATATGTAGTTAAATCTCCAGTTTACATCAAAGATAGTATGGAATTTTTAAACAAAATATCCTCTATCTCTTGGAACAACAAAATGTATTGGTTGGTTATGGATGTTAAAAGTCTATATACCTCTATTAGACATGATGATGGCCTCAATGCAGTGAGATTTTCTTTAAAAGACAACCCTTCTGTTGATTTCATAGTAGATTTGTTGGATTTATGTTTAAAGAATAATTATTTATTTTTAATGTTTTGTATTGGCAGAAACAAGGTACAGCAATGGGGGCAGCTTTTGCCCCCATGTATGCCAATTTGTTTATGAATTTTTTTGAAAGGAAATTTCTATTTGAGTTAAATTTTATGAAATGTAATGTGTTATTTTATTTTCGTTACATAGATGATTTGATTTTTATTTGTGATGGTGGTTTTGATTCAGTTAATGAATTTTTGACAGACTTACATGGTAACCCATTTGGGTTAGAATTTGATGGAATACAGAAGGGGAACAAAGTAATATTCTTGGATCTTGTTTTGGAGGGTACAGAACATGGTAAAATTATATCAAATATACATAGGAAGTTTATAGATGGTAATCAATACCTTCATGCATCTAGTTGCCATCCTGTACATACTTTGGAAGCTCTCTCTTATGGGGAATTGGCAAGGGTATCTAGATTATGTAACACACAAGAAAATTTACAAAGGGAATGGGATATCACATATAATATGTTTTTGAAAAGAGGGTACAGTGTGAATATTTTAGAAAATGCCCTTATGAAGGTAAAGGAGAATAATATGGTAAGGAATAAATGTAATAAGGGTGAACATCACCATTATAAGAAATATCATCTGGCAACCAGTGATAAAACTTGTAAGGATATTTATTTTGTCTCTACATATAATGTAAAAAGTGGAGACATAAAGAATGTAGTGGAACATTTTTGGAAATTTTTAGTGAAAGACAAGGTGTTGATGCACATTTTGCCACAAAAACCTTTATTCTCCTATAAAAGGGGAAGACATTTGAAAGATATGGTGGTACATGGTAAATTTGTAATGCCAAAATTTTGTTTACGAAGACCACTAAGTGAATTTGATACAAGATGTTGCAGTAGATGCAGTGTTTGTAGGAATATAGTTGGAACATTTAATTATATTAACAACATTAGGTTCACAGTAAGAGATAGTTTTACCTGTAGAAGCAAGGGAGTTGTGTATGCTTTACACTGTCCCTGTGGATTATATTATATAGGTGAAACTAGAAAAGAGTTTCGTATTAGGTTAGGTGAGCACATTAGAGACATAAGACATAAAAGGGAAAATAAAGTTATTGCCACACATTTTAGTGTTTATCATAATAGTGATGCTTCATTTTTAACAGGAACAGTTTTAGAAAGTGTGAAATGTTTTTGTAATGATGAAAATGCTTTGAAATATAACTTACAATATAAGGAAAGTATTTTTATTTTGAAATACAATACAATGACACCTTGTGGACTGAATAATGAAATAAACTGGAGGTGTCTGCTTTAAAACTTTTTTGAACATAATTGTTTAATTAATTGTTTAATTGCTATGAGTATATATATATCCATTCTTTCAGTGAGAATGTATACTCTTGAAAGGTGGTTACACCGAGGCGCTGGAGAATAAAGAATTTGCTTTTGTATTTGACTTTGGTTCCTGTTTTTCGATTCCTGACTTCTGAAGATTTTGCTGTTTTGGTATTGTTTTGGATCAGAGTTGTTTCTATCTGAAGGTGTGTGGAGTGGAGTTTGTGCAATTATATTAAGAACATTGAATCTATGCTCTTTCACATACTAGTCAGTACATATGACAATGAACAGTTTGTCAGCATGCACACCTCACCTGCTACTCCACCCAAACACATATCACACATACCTACACAGAGGTCCTCACCAGAAACATACCTAGACACCAGAGACCCCCCAAACACAAACACAAGCACACTACCCATAACACTTCCTCTACAGAATACCATACACAAAATAGCTCACACACCAGTGTCTCACCTGTCAAGCTCTTAAGGCAAAACAAAAAAAAACTTAACATATTAGTCATAGGTGATTCCACCATGAGAGACACAGATGTCCCTCTCATCAGACTGGATAAGAAAAAGGTCATGGTCAGCTGTCTGTCACATGCTAGGATCTGCCATATCACACATGCACAGGTCTCTCAAAAACAGGTACAGTTATGACGCCGTCATAGTCCATGTTGGTGTGAATGACTTGAGACATATCTCTCTGGACTATATGAAGAGAGATATGACTGATCTCTTTGATTATGTGTCTCAGGCAGGTATGTCCCTAGCCTTAAGCAGCATTTTACCTTCACCTAGGATGATGCCTCACTGCAAAAAGAAAATGATTGACTTCAATAATTGGCTTAGTTTCTGGTGTCATTCTAAGGAGATCCAGTATCTGTCAGTCTGGGATGACATGATCAACAGACCTCAGTGCTTTGTCAGAGATGGCCTTCCATCTGTCATCCCTGGGATTTCAGCTACTGGCTAAGGCTCTTGCCACTTCCATAGTGCCTTTTTTAGGCAGTATCTCAAGGACAAAATTCCTGACAAAAACTCCACCTAAAAACCTCAAGGTTATGCTGCTAAACACTAGTAGTCTTAACATGAAACTGCACTCACTGGAAACACTCCTCCCCTTGGAAGATGGAGACATTTTTGCAGTCACGAAGACTTGGTTGAAGGCTATGGAGAGCACCCCAACCATATCGGGTACACCTCTTTCCACATGTTCAGACCACAAACTGAAGGCATGAAAACCAAAGGAGGCAGTGTATCAATATTCATTAAAGATAAATACACCTCCAGATTGGTTAAACAGTATGATTCCCTGGAGATATTTCAGGTGCAATTAACTGTTGGTAGGACACCTATTCAAGTTATTGCCAACTACAGGACTCCTTCCATGAATCAGGACACCTGCTCTCCCTATTTGGATCTATCTGAGTCTGTCAAGATACATCCAAACACCATGGTTTTGGGTGACTTTAATGACCCATCCATTGACTGTGTAAATTACTTGTACTCAAACTCACTTGCCCAAAGGTTCCTAACTCCAATACCCTGGACCACCTGGTTGACACCCCCATAAGGGGTGCCAACATTCTGGCTCTGGCGCTTACTAATATGGGGGACCACTGTAGCACCCCCACTGTGAGGTCTTCCCTGGTGTGATTTGACCAGAAATCAGTCTCATTTAAAGTAGTTATCACACCTGACCCCCCCCCCCCAGCAGCAACTACACTAAACAACTTCTCCAAAGCAGATACGTGCTGGTATAAATAGCTTCACCACATCATCCCTCAGATGGAATTGGCAATTGTGCCATTTTCTACACCAATGCTTTATACAAATACCTGTATAACTGCATTGACTCGGCTGTACCTGATAAGACCAAGACAAGATCCTCAAGGAAGAGCAAACCTGTCTGGTAAACAACTGCCATTAACAGGCTTTACAATAGGAGGAAGAAATTTCTTTCTAAGAGTAAGAGGGAACAAGCCTTAAACTGGAAGTACTCTCTCCTCAGCTTAGACAAGCAAATAAGACTTCTTGTGAAGTCCTTCAAAGCAATCTATGAATTCAGATTAGCTTTATCAACTAAGGACAAGCAATAAGGCATTATATAGTTACATCAGTAACCTAAAAGGAAAGGCCCAGATTTATGCCAAACTGATAGTTAATGACACCACATATACTGAGCCTGTGGACATAACCTAACCTGTTGGCTGACAGGTTCTTTGAAAATTGTACTCGCCTGTCCATGCCACACATACCCCATGACATCCCTACCACCTGTCCCCTACCTTGTATTTCTAAAGAGCAGGTCATAAACACCCTCCCTATGGCCAAAAACACAATATCTATGAGACCTGATAACTTCCTAGGTTGCATCCTACATGGGCTCCAACAATAATTAGCAACACCATTGGGTACTCTTTTTTCAATGATCATCTAAGCACCGGCTCCATCCCAGCTGAATGGAAAATGGCCACTGTTATTCCCTTGCACAAAGGTGATGCTTCCACTGACCCCAGGATCTATTAGCTTGACTAGCCTTATCTGCAAGGGTATGGAGTGAATAATCATGGACCTTATCAATGAAAATATAGGTAATCTCCAAACACTTGACCCTACTCTGGATTTGTCAAAGGGCGATCGTGGCTGTTAAACCTGGTGAACTTCTTTGAGACAGTTACCAAGGCCCTAGATGAGGGGAAATCTGTGCATACAGCCTACCTGGACTTAGCCAAGGCATTTGACACTGCCCTACTTGGGTATCATTGACAAGCTCACCCAGCTAGGTATCAAACCATATATCATTAGATAGATCACTAACTGGCTCACTAATAGAACACATATAGTCAAAATAGGGGAATCCACTTCAACAGAACACCAGTCACCAGTGGTGTTCCACAAGAATCAGTCCTGGGACCCCTACTGTTTGTAATCTTTTTCCCTGAAGTACAAGCAAAAATTAAAGGTCTGTGGCTGACAAAGTTTGCTGATGACTGCAAACTGGGAGTGGTCATCGAATCTCCAAATGATGTCAACATCCTGCAAGAGGGTCTTACACAAACAAATGATTGGTGCCAAAGTCATGGCCTTAAACTCAATACAAAATAATGCCTTATCATCCCTTTCAGTAAGAGTGATGTTCCTGCTAACTACCACATCAATAGCAACTCCCTAAGTATGCAGTCAGTGGTGACAGACCTGGGCACACAGGCAGACAGCAATCTTACCTTTGACCACCATGTCTCCACAGTGGTAAGAAGGGCATTTTGTATTGCTTATCTCATAAGTAAGGGCATTGCTTCCAGAAAAAAAGATGTTATAACCTCCTTGTACTCTTCCCTCATCAGGCCAATTATTTAGTATAACTCCCCTTTTGGTATGTACCTTTCCAAGCACCTGCAGCAATTGGAGAAACCACAAAGGCTCCTCACAAGAAAAATTCAAAGTCTTCAGTAGCTGTCCTGTGTGGATCATCTGAAATCACTGTCACTTTATTCTGTTTCATACTGACTACTCAGTGGCAGTCTCTGCCTTGCATATAAGGCAATCTCTGACCCCGCTTTATTGGAAATGCTGCATATCCACAAGTCAAATGGTACATGGGTTACTCAAAAGAACCTGCTGGAGGGACAGATTTGTCTCCCAGAGGTTACCACACCTTTGGAACAGACTCCCATTTCATGTCAAACAGAGCACCTCATTGGCCCTCTTCAAATGCAATTTGGATGATTGGATGGGTAACCGTAAATTCACCCCCGGGGTTCCAACTGTGACCCACTTGGACACAGGCATTAGGTGCTGATCATAAATAAGGGTAGAACTTGGCTAGGCTTGTAAAGGTCCTAGGGCCATTAGGCTAGTAACTTCCTATGATCCTTAGTGCTACTGCGCTAACGTAAACTCTGTGTAGGCTTCTTACAAAACTTAAACATAGTTTATTGAATCCCCGATAATATCTCTGTAAGAGGAATTAGGGAAGTAGCTGGAATTTTCTAAAGACAACTATTAATAAAGGTAGTGTCAGAGATCTAAAAATAAAGAAAATCTGGAGGGAAATGGCTAGTGGGCATTGTAAAATAGTTTAAGACAAGTGTTAAGAAAAGAGAGAAAGAGAGAATACCAATAATGGACTAGGTGGAAAGAAAAACTAGCAAATGTAGAAGAGTTCATTAAATTATTGGAAAGTAGTAAAGCGACACAATTTTCAGGAGCAATGTACTATTGGAAAGTAGTAAAGCGACACAATTTTCAGGAGCAATGTACTATTGGAAAGTAGTAAAGCGACACAATTTTCAGGAGCAATGTACTATTGGAAAGTAGTAAAGCGACACAATTTTCAGGAGCAATGTACTATTGGAAAGTAGTAAAGCGACACAATTTTCAGGAGCAATGTACTATTGGAAAGTAGTAAAGCGACACAATTTTCAGGAGCAATGTACTATTGGAAAGTAGTAAAGCGACACAATTTTCAGGAGCAATGTACTATTGGAAAGTAGTAAAGCGACACAATTTTCAGGAGCAATGTACTATTGCAAAGTAGTAAAGCGACACAATTTTCAGCAGCAATGTACTATTGGAAAGTAGTAAAGCGACACAATTTTCAGGAGCAATGTACTATTGGAAAGTAGTAAAGCGACACAATTTTCAGGAGCAATGTACTACTGGAAAGTAGTAAAGCGACACAATTTTCAGGAGCAATGTACTATTGGAAAGTAGTAAAGCGACACAATTTTCAGGAGCAATGTACTATTGGAAAGTAGTAAAGCGACACAATTTTCAGGAGCAATGTACTATTGGAAAGTAGTAAAGCGACACAATTTTCAGGAGCAATGTACTATTGGAAAGTAGTAAAGCGACACAATTTTCAGGAGCAATGTACTATTGGAAAGTAGTAAAGCGACACAATTTTCAGGAGCAATGTACTATTGGAAAGTAGTAAAGCGACACAATTTTCAGGAGCAATGTACTATTGGAAAGTAGTAAAGCGACACAATTTTCAGGAGCAATGTACTATTGGAAAGTAGTAAGCGACACAATTTTCAGGAGCAATGTACTATTGGAAAGTAGTAAAGCGACACAATTTTCAGGAGCAATGTACTATTGGAAAGTAGTAAAGCGACACAATTTTCAGGAGCAATGTACTATTGGAAAGTAGTAAAGCGACACAATTTTCAGGAGCAATGTACTATTGGAAAGTAGTAAAGCGACACAATTTTCAGGAGCAATGTACTATTGGAAAGTAGTAAGCGACACAATTTTCAGGAGCAATGTACTATTGGAAAGTAGTAAAGCGACACAATTTTCAGGAGCAATGTACTATTGGAAATAGCAAAGCGACACAATTTTCAGGAGCAATGTACTATTGGAAAGTAGTAAAGTGACACAATTTTCAGGAGCAATGTACTATTGGAAAGTAGTAAAGCGACACAATTTTCAGGAGCAATGTACTAATGTATACTGACCAAATTGACAGTATTAAAAAATTAAGAATCAATGGATGGTTAAAGGTGAAGAAAAGAGAGAAAATGGCATGGTAGATATGGAAATGTCCCCAAGACAGGATATGTCAATGTATGTACACTTCCAAGGCAAGTCAGTAGCATGACATTATGCACATATGTAGCTGTGAGTGTGTGAGTGCGTGAGTGCATGAGTGCATTCCGGAAGGTATGGCAGCGCAGTGTTCAACTCAGAGACATAGTAATTAGCCGCTGATGAGATGTTTCTTAGTCTGATGTCACCATCTTTGAAATTAAGATTATTGACGTTGGGCTAATTGGTTGATGTGCATAGGACAGTTATTCACAAAAAAGAATATTAATGCAACACCTGTTATTGCATTATTTTTATGAGCAAATATCATCAGTAGTTTTAAAACTATTATCGATTTAAAGCATTTGTCCCATATTAATTTTGGGCCCAAATCCTGAGCTACAATATTAAAAGCAATAGAACTGTATAACGTAGGAAATATTGTGCTGTATATACATGCAGCAAAATCAACATTCATGGACCAGACAGGGAATAGTGGGTCTATATACACAAAGTATTTAAGATGAAAAAAGCAGCACCCAAAGAAGTAAAGCATTTAATTCATGCTTTGCCACCACCAGAAATGCATGTAAAACAGATTCCCTACATATATATGTGTGTGTGTGTGTTTAGATATATATACACATATATACATCTGTGTGTGTGTGTGTGTGTGTGTGTGTGTGTGTGTGTGTGTGTGTGTGTGTGTGTGTGTGTGTGTAAGAGGTCTAACATGTAAATAAAATAAAATAGACTAATAGCTTACTAGCTAGAAAATTAAATAGCCAGCATGTTTGTATAATGCAGCAATTGCCAAAGTTGCTGGGTGATAACCAAAATCCTCAAAGATTACTCAATATATTCATTCGTATGACATAAAATGGAAAGGCATTTGTCTTGTGAGTGTGTCTAAGTGTATATGTGTGTGTATATGAATGCATATTATAAAATGGAAGAAAGAATCAAATATTCAGTTTGAACTGAAGCCATATTCATTTTCATTTTTTAAAAAAAATCACTTCTAAACATTTTTACTCCCACTGGGTTATTTTGGAGTATAACAAATTAGGAAAAAATGAGGCTACAAAGAGTGATGTAGAGGTACTCAGCTGGTTAAAATGAAGAGCCCATTCTGCAAACTGTCACAAATCTACAAAAAGTCTAACTTACACAAAGGCTGTGTAATTTCAGAAATAACTATATTGACTATTTTAAATAAGGGATGTAGGAGGCAAAGCCCCTGCTGTATGTGTGTGTGTTTGTGGGGGGGGGTGGCTTGCACCATACATGAAATAAGTCTGTAGGTTCAAGACCACTAGATGAAATGGCCTTGTGACACTGTGGGTGTCTGAAAGGTAACATATGTTTGCTACAACCGATGCAAGTACAATGGAATTGGCAGCATAGAACGCCAAGATATAAAGAAAATGTCTTCAGGGTCTCATGCAGTTGTCACTTAAACAGAATTGCTTCTTAAACAATAAAATTATTTATTGTCAACATGTAATGAAACTTTACCCTGCATGGAGTGTAATTTAACCTGCATACAGCTACTGTGTGACACAGTTAATTTCCTTATTACCAGTCTGCTCTAAATTACACTAGAAGGGATATTCCTTATGTCAAGGACAACTGATAAGGCTGCTATTTTAAAGCATGAAACAGTGAAGCTATACCAGCATATGTTCAGAAGGCAGCAAAGTCAATGTAATATTATGTTTTTCCACTACTGTATCACTGATGTTTTTTTTTTCTTCATTTTTTATATGTTGAATCAGAACACAGAGATTATAAATTAATTGAAAAACCATGACGTGTCTCTGTTTGTTTCTTTTTATAATGTTATAGAGCCTTGATATTCTGTTATCAGCTGAACAAGTGATTAATGTACATGTGCACACAGGATATGGTAAGTTTCAGTTACAGAAAACATAGCCTTCATATATCATGTGACCATTGGAATTAATTCCTTGTCAATGTGACCTGTAGTAGTCTGTTTGAAAATCCTTTGTAGTCAGCTGATCCAGGTGTGCAAGCTGCTCTTGGAATAGACATCAACATATCTTAGAACAGGTGGGACAATAAGGAAGATGGAAAAAGAGAAACCAACCTAAGTGGCATTGCATATCAAGGTTTATGAGCCCCTGGCAACTACAGTATGGTCTACACACAATATAACTTGAGTGCTGCATCATGGATTCCCAACTCCTTTGTCTACACCACTGCTGGCAAACCTAATTAAGCTCATTATACATAATGCTGTGTTAGATGTCTGAGTCCTCAAAACCATGATGTAGTGTACATGCCATATACCTGAGTTACATCATCTATTCCCAACATTCAACATCTATAGAACTTCAGACATATGTAAGTATGCTGTCTGCTGTTGTAGTTGAACCTAACATGTATTGCATTCATATGCTTCATTCAATTTTGATATAGCTATTCACATGGTATATTTCAGCTATGTTTGCAATGCTTCATATTCTAAACATCCTACAAGTCTCAGGAATATAAGTTCTGCAAATCTACATGCAGCAGGACTCTCTTTTGCACAATGGCTCATTTCCATGTTTCTTTCATGCAGCAATATGGAAAAAAATCACTTCACAGTATAATAATACCTGAAACAGTATGGCAGCAGCTTTGCATATTTATAATATGACATGTTATGCTTATCAATGCCATTTGCAGACTTATGATTCCCCATTTTTCATACATCCATGAAATAAAATCTACAAAGTACTTTTCTGGAGAAACTACCTTAGCTGGCTGTAGGTATAAAATCTAAGTATGCCCCTAAAACATGGATTGCGAGATAGATGTGCCAGATTCATTGCAAAAATAAATGAAGTATACTTTATGGATATAATAATATTTAAAGTGCTAGGATCCATAGTGATTCAGTACTGTTATCAAAACCTACTTGTCAGAAACATGTCACTAAAACTCTTCAATTCAGCAGTGTAAGTCAGTGATGAAAAATCCAGTTTGTTAGCAAAAAGAATCTTCATACTGAGTCACTTGATCAGTTTTACAAATTTTTAAATAAAAAAAAAAAATCAAATGTTTTCTCTTACTCACAATGACTACAGCTTTTCAAATACCTAGATACAATAATGGGTACTGCACAGGCCCCCAATTCCATACTCATACATACATACATACATACATACATTTATTTCAAGCACGGGCATTAAAGCCCTTCTAGCTTGCCAATATACCAAAACACTTGTTCCCATAATAAATGTCCAGGCTGTTCTCAAAAATATCTAAACTAGTACTTGCCTTAATGTAATTTGGTAGTCTGTTCCAAGCATCAGCTACTCTGTCAGAGAACCAGTTAGTACACTTCTCATTCCTATAGAATCTTCTACATAGGTTATCTGACGATTGTCTAGTACTTTTTGATAACCCCAAACATTCCCAGAAGTAGTTGTCCCTAAATGCCCTATATACCTGAATAAGATCTCCTCTTAAATATCTGTAAGAGACACTGTACAATTTCAGATATTTTAGTCTTTCATAATAACTTAGATTTTCACATCCATGGATGTCCTTAGTATATTTCCGCTGTACTTTTCCAGTTTATTCATGCTTGTTTTCCTATAGGGTTTCCATATTGTTATTCCATACTCAAGTTTGGGTCTAATGTAACTAACAAACAATGACTTCATTATGTTTGATTTCCTGGACTTTATAAATCTTTTTATACAACCTATAGTTCTATAACTATCATTAGCCAATTGGTTGATATGATTAGAAAAACTTATAGCTGAATCTACCCATATACCCAGGTCCTTAAATGAGTCTACAGTTTCAATCACTGTGTGCTGTATTAAATATTCACCTTTCAGTTTGTCTCCCAAATCTCATATGCTTAGTTTTTGATGTATTTATCAATGTATTATTTTCCTGTGCCCAAATGATCAATTTAGTCAAATTATTTTGCAGACATGCCTTATCTGTAACACTTGTAATCAGTTTACCCAATTTCAGGTCGTCAGCATATAGACTGTAGAACACCTCAGATGAAAAAGTAAGGTCTGAAAGATACAATCTAAACAAGTAAGGGCCTAGTACAGAGCCCTGTAGGACACCTTTACTGTAACCAAGGATTTCACCTGTCCAGTTGGTGTGTGATACTTGCCATGCCCTATTTGTAAGCCATCCAGCAATCCATCTTATCAACAGTACATCAATACCTAGTTGTACTAATTTATTGATCAGTGTTTTGTGCATGACCCTGTCAAATGCTGAAGTTAAATCTATATAAATCTCATCACAGCACAATTTTTCATTCATAGCTGTTATTATATTGTTATAGAATATCATGTTACAGGTGGTAATAGATCTATTGTCAACATATGCATGCTGATATATGGTTTCAAGTCCCAACCTATCAAGTTCTGACAATAACTTATCCAATATTACCTTCTCCATTATTTTTCCACAACATGAAAGTAGATTTAAGGGTCTATATGATTCTGGGTTTGTCCTACTTCCCTCTCCCTTAAAAACAGGTTTAATAAGTACATGTCTCCAATCTTGAGGAATCTCTCCATATTTATATGACCTAGTGAATAATAGATGTAATGGTAGTGTAAGTTCTTGCTTAGGTGTTCTCAGGTCATTGTTATTTATTCAGTCTCCTCCCTGTGTTTTGTTTGGATTCAGTTTGCACAGTTCATTTTCAATATAACCTAATTTGATTCCAGTATCTGTGGTTACCTGGATGTCACTAGGACAACTTGCCACCCCTTTTGTGGAGCCAAACTGTTTTGCATAAGATTTTGTAAATATATAATATAGCTATTATCAGCTTCAGGTCTTCAAAAACCTTTATTAAATACAAGTTGTAAACAAAACGGTTCACTGACTCAAACTGCCAAGAGGAGGAGTTTCAAACAAGTGCATGTTATAAGTATAGTCATTAGCAAATACAAGGTGAAGGAGATGTATTCTAGCTGATTATGCAAAAGGGTCAAACTCATGACTATGACATATGCACTTAGGTCACCAGCTACAGGCAGTAATTCTGCATTAACCTTTGACCTACTGTCAACTGGTTGATCTCCTGTCCTGGAATGTGCAGATGAACATTGCAGTTACTGCAATTCTAGAAATTTTTAGTTGGTAGTTAAACAAGTTTTTTCTTTGTCTTCCCAGACACAAAATAATAATTGTTAGGGATTACTGGATTTACCAATGAGTTACATGTCAATCTCAGATTTGGTCTACATGAGTTCAGGGGACTTCCTCCATACATTAAGGGATACAGGGGTCTGTTCCTGCAAAAAACAACTTTAAAGGATAACAGCAATGATATTTGCTGTTTTCAGGTACTTTCATAGTTTTTTCCTAATTCGAGGATTTGCTTTTACGAGTCTCAGAAGTCAATAAGGAGCCCTTTTAGTCCTTACGAAGAAAGTTATGAAAGCTACTGGAAGACTCAAGACATTATTCTGCAGGTGAAAACAAATGAAATATTGGGTTACTCTACTGTCATGTGGATGGAAGTTGCGTCATTTGATGGATGCCAGTCATCTCAAACAATACTGAAACAAAAAGGGCTTCTTAGTTTCAGATGACTTTGGCAAAGAATTTTCAGATGTTGTCCCTCACCCCACATTATAACTCCTCCAGCACATTTAAAATTGTCTGATTTAATGTCTCTTTCACTGCTTTACATTTTGATACCACTTTAATAACAAATAACTTGCCTAATTATGGCTTAGTTGTTCATTATTGAACTTATCTCTGATTCCTCAAGTTCTGCAAAGATTATATTGTCAGGGCATTAATGTATACATTTACTGTCTCTTTATGCCCAGTCATTGCTGTATTTAAATAGAAATCTATATTTATCTTTCCTTTTCAGAAGAATATTTAGCCTCAGACAATCAATTGAATTCTTTACTAAACACTGTTTCAAAATGTATTTATTTTTAAAATAAGAATTTATTGATGAACACCTGTCATTGATTCCTATCTAAAAGGATAGAGCTACTATTTTGCAGATTGTATTTAATGCAGTTAAAAGTGATTTTATTTTCACAATTTTATTAGAATGTTTTAAGAGTTGACTATAAACAAACACTAATTACTTGTGTTTTTAAGGATATGCTTTTTAGTGTAATTACTGTTTTTTGATTAGTTAATAAACAAATAGTTACAGCTATTTAAGTGAGTTGTTTGGCCAGCACTTTGGTTTTGCTAAAGTCCTGTTCTTTTACGGACGAAAACGCTTACCAGTATTTTTCAAAAAATGAAGCATATGTTGAATGATTGTTTTTATAAGAGGATTGTTTATAATAACATACATAGGATGGTAGAAAAAATACAGAGGACTTTGAAAGAGGGTCTAGCAGTTAGAGTTCTTGACTTTGACCTGTATCAATATTTTATAGTGAATGAGCTCTATATACCTATGAAGCAATGGATTCCAAAGGTGCATAAAAATCCTTTAAACCCCTCCATGAGACTTACAGTCTCAGGGAAGGGGTGGTGCACCGCACCTCTGTCGATTTACCTTGAGAAGATGTTGAGACCATTAGTTGATCAGGATCCTATTATTCTGAAAGATTCTAAACAGTTTATAATTGACCTATATGATCTTTATAAGACATATTCTAGGGTTAAGGGTATGTTTGTTGTCACACTGGTTGTGCAATCTTTATTTACAATAATTCCGAACCAGACTGGCATACTAATGCTGCAGTGATATTTGAATAAGCGCACAGATTTTGACAGTAAGAAAGTGGAAATGTTAGCCTTATTAATGGAATTAGAAAATAATCTTTTCATGTTATGTTTGACAATCAGTTATATCTGCAAAAGAATGGTGTAGCTATGGGCACCTCATGTGCATATAGCTACTCCAACATTGTAATGGCTGTTTGGGAACAGGAGCATATTATAGATGGACACTATAGACATTATATAGGATTCTATCGGTGTTTTGTAGACTACCTTTTCCTAGCTTGGACTGGTCCCCTGGAAGTTTTGGAGCAATGCTATAATTATTTTAATCAGTCCTCTACTTTTCTAAAATTCACTATGAAATATTCCCAGTTCTCCATAGATTTTTGGATGTTAAAATAAATCTTAATAATGAAGGTAGTATTTCCTGAATACTTCTGTACAAATTTTGTTATAGAAATACATTTTTGTATAGAACTAGTATGCATCCACAGCACATTTTTAACAACATAGTGAGAGGTCAAGGTATGAGAGTATCTAGAATATGTGCTGAGCAAGAAGAATTTGACAGAGAAATATCACAATTGGAAAATAGATTTATACAGAGGGGTTATAAGAAAAATAATATCTACATGACTTTGAACCAAGTTAGAAATTGTAGGACAACAACAGGTAAACCTTATTTTTCAGATAATGTGAGGCATGGTAGGAATGCTAAGGGTAAATGTGATAGTTTGGTTAAGATGCCTGTTCTTTATGCTAATAATGTTAAACCTGTACTGGAGATCTATAGAAAATATTGGCCGATATTAGCAGTGGACCCTAATATTAGAAAAGTAGTAGGTATACAGCGGTCTTTTTTTTTTTTTTTTTTTTTATATAAGAATATGAATAATATGAAAAGGATGTTATGCGACTCAAAGCGAGAAGGTATTAAAAAGTACTAATAAAATGATGACGCTATGTAACAAATGTAATTAATGCCAATATGTAGATAGCTCGGGCAAGTTTATTCATCTGGGCTTAGGTAGAACTTTTTGGTTTCATACTGAAGGCACTTGTGGCAACATATAGTTTATCTAGCTTATTGCGAAACATGTTTTGGGTTTTACACAGGCAAGACAGACAGGAAGTTCATGTTTCGGATTAGGGAGCATGTATATGATATTCAAAGACAAGTTACAATGAATGCTCTTGCAAAAGATATTATGAACTGTGTAGGCTCACATAACTTTAAATTTATGATAGTGGAAAGTACTAGATTTAGTAATAGAACAGGTGAAATCAGGAATTTAACAGAAGCTAATGAAACAAAATGGATAGTAAATTTAAGAGCTGATGTAGGCAAGGGACTTAATGATAAAGTTCCTATTAAGCCTATACTTAAATCAAGATCTCTCAGAAAATGAATGAATATATACTGTTTTTTGCCTTTTTCTTTGCTTTTTTGCTTATTACCATTTTTATATGTGTTTTTGCACTGCATTTTTAAAGACAAATTATTCATATTTGACTAATTCATGGTTGTTAGATATGTGTATGCCTTTAAGGGTTTTTTTATCTAATTGGCTTCTAATTAAGGTGTTTTATTTAATGAAAGTTGCTGCAGTGTAAGTTAAACATCTGAGGAAGCAGTGGGATTCACTGTGAAAGTGCTTACGTGTTTGCTTTTTCTCATTAAATATTTTTGAATTGGAATGTTGCCATTAGTTTTGCCTGGTTATTTTTGTTTTGGATGAGCTGTGCATTTTAGTTAACCAGGCATTAATCTGGAAGATTTTGTTTTTTCATTTGTAACAAATAGTTACAGCTATTTAAGTGAGTTTTTTGGCAAGCACTTTGGTTTTGATAAAATCCTGTTCTTTTACAGACAAAAGCACATACCAGTATTGTCTTGTCATATTAGAGTTTAATAAATTCCTATTTTAGCAATTTGCAGCGGACTTGGTTACTTCAAGGACACTGTCCTCTTCTATATCACAAGGTGCATTTTTGGTTTATTTGTTTTTCGTTATTCACCTTTTCACACTTTTTCACTTACTTATTAATTTATTTATTTGTTTATTTAAATTTGTTAACTGGAAGGGAGTTTTGTCCATAGACCATTTTCAGTCATAACTAACTATAGTGTCTTTTTTAAGCAAGGTTCAAATGACAAATTCACCACTGCAACAGGAACAGGCAAGCAAAAACTGAGGGTAATGCTACTCAATGCTAGAAGTCTAAATCTCAAAATGTACTCACTTGAGGCACTCCTTAAAATGGAGAACATTAATATCTGTGCAGTAACTGAGACCGGGTTCAAGGCTCTAGAGAGCACCCCTGCATTACCAGGCTATAACTCATACCACACTTTTCGGCCATCTAATCTGGACCAAAACACCAAAGGGGAAGGTGTGTCTATATTCAGGGTCTATATTAGAATCTCAAAAGCTGACTTTCGTGGATACAAGTTCATTGACAGATAAATGTCGATGTACTAAAAGAGCAAAGTATAAAAATAGCGAAATTCAGAATGCCGAACATCTTTCCAGAAGCAACAGCGCCATACAGGTAAGCTACACCTAACTGAACAAACCTAATGTAAAACACTTTTCCAAACATTTTTGCAGGGGGCAAGCCCCCCTCCACCTCCCATGTGGGTGCTGCACCCCCCCACACCCCCCTACTTAAATATACTAACTCCAACACTGCACTACAGTGGGAAAAAGGATTTATTTCCTCATCCCCATGATCACCCTGCCGGCCAAGAAAATACGTTCGGCATTCTGAATTTCACTATTTTTGTTCTTTGCGCTTTTAGTACATCGACATTTATGCTTCGATGAACTTGTATTCGTGAAAGTCAGCTTTCACAATTCTAATATAGACCCCATATTCATTAAGGATATCGACATCTCCAGGCTAGTTGTGCAGCATAATGCATCTGAGGTTATCCAAGTGCAACTAACTCTGGGCAAAACTGCAATCCAAATTGTAGCTTGCTAAAGATCCCCCACCATGCCCCAAGATTCCCACTCCACTTTTCTTGATATACTGGAAAATATTATGGTTCAACAAAACACCCTAATAATGGGCGATTTCAACTACCCCACCATTAATTGGGAAAACTACTCGAGTACCAACTCCTTTGCTCAACACTTTCTGAAATTCATAAATTCCAATGCCCTGGATCAGCATATCCATACTCCCACCAGGGGCAACAATATCCTAGACCTAGTCATTACCAACATGAGTGACCTGTGTTCAACAAGGAGTTGACTTCAGGTTGGGTCAGATCCGAACATAAGCAAATCACCCTAGATATCCACATCCTGCCCCCACCCACCATTAAGGAAACCATGGTAAAAAAATTCTCCAAAGCCAGCTTCATGCTTCTTAAGACATAAGTGGTGAACTTCATGACACCCATGCAGATGGACAATACAGTTACAACTACTGAATCATACGCCAATGCAGTCTAGAAGCACTTACACGAGTGCATGGATTATGCTATCCCAAAATGAACCAAGACGCTATCCTCCAAAAAAAAGAAACCACTCTGGTGGTCCCCTGCTATAAATAAACTCTACAACAGAAGGAAGAAACTGTTGCAAAAGAGAGTAAAATCCCATGAGTGGAGGAGCTCCCTGGTCAGCCTCAGTAAAAAGCTGAGATCCCTTATAAGATCCTACAAAGCTAGCTATGAAAACAAAATCACCACTAATTCTAAGGGCAACCACAAAGCTTTCTATATCTATGTCAAGAATCTCAATGGCAACACCCAGATCTGCTCTGAGTTACAGCACAACGGCACAAAAATTACAGAACCAACTGATATTGCCAACATCCTGGCAGATAGGTTCAGTGCTAACTTTACCCCCCTCTCACCCCCTAAAGGGCCCATATCTATACAGGAAGAATGCAGAGTCCCTGTAATCATATCTATGCAGGTAAAAACTGCACTCTCTAAAACTGAAACCACAGCATCCATGGGACCGGACAACATCCCAGGCTGCGTTTTACATGAACTTCAGAACGAACTGGCTCCCCACCTAAGCATAATGTTCAAGCATAGTCTCACGTCAGGCTTTGTGCCCACTGAATGGCACACAGCAACAGTTATCCCGCTCCAAAAAGGGAAAGCCACCATAACTATCGCCCTATTAGCCTGATGAGTATGGTCTGCAAGGCCATGGAATGTATCATGGAACTCATAAACAAAGACATTGGTAACCTCCAAACTCTGGACCCCACCCAGCCCGGGTTTCTGAAAGGCAGATCATGCCTTCTGAACCTGACCGACTTCTTTGAGGCAGTCTCCAAAGCCATAGACGAGAGTAAGGTGGTTCACACAGCCTATATTGACCTTGCCAAGACTTTTGACACCATCCCCCATTCTGGAATTATAGCTAAACTCACTAAACTAGGTATAAACCCCTCCATCACAAGATGGGTTTCCAACTGGCTCACTGACAGAACCCACACTGTAAAAGTTGAGGACTCCAAATTTGACTTCAAACCAGTGACAAGTGGAGTACCACAGGGTTCAGTCCTGGGACCCCTCTTGTTTGGTATCTACTTCTCTGAAGTACAGGCTAACACAGAAGGCCTCTGGCTAATTAAGTTCGTAAATGACTGCAAACTAGGAGCCATAGTAAAGCCCCCAAATAAAGTGGACATCCTACAGAAGGGCCTCACTGCGACATATGCCTGGTGTCAGAGGCATGGCCTCAAGCTCAATGCCAAAAAGTGAGCACTACCATATGAACGGCAGTCTACTTAACACTGAATGTGTGATAAGAAACCTTGCGACCCAGGTGGACAGTGATCTCTCCTTTGATAATCACATCACCACAGTAGTCAGGAAATCCTTCTATGTGGCACACCTCATCACAAAAGGGTTTTCATCCAGGAAAAAATAGTTCATTGTTCCCCTCTACTCGGCACTCAATAGACCCATTCTAGAGTTCAACACCCCTTTTGAAATGTACCTCACAAGACATCTACAGTAGCTAGAAAGGCCACAGAAGTACCTCACAAAGAGGATTACTGGCCTCAAACAGATTCCCTACACTGACCTTCTCAAAAAACTCCAGCTTTACTCTGTAGCATATCACCTACTCTGAGGAGATCTCTGCCTAACATTTAAAGTTATGTTAAAACCAGAGCTTTTGGACATACTACGCCTAAAGAAATCCCAATCCCTCCGAGCTGCACATTCTAGGGACCTAAACCTTGTCACCACAATAAACAGGACATTCTAGAGGGATACCCATCTATGTCAAGCAAAGGTCCTCATTAGCACTCTTCAAGAAAATCTTGATGAGTGGAAGGGAAATAGGAAATACACCCTAGGGATCACTTCTTTGGCTCTGCTCGACAGGGACATGAGAAATTAACTTCCTTGGGTGGCATAAACCAGGGAACCAAGTTGGCTAGGCTTACTTAGGCCCTTGGGCAGATAGCCTAGTACCAGCCTATGAACCCATAACCCAGGCAGATAGCACAAGCAACGTACAGAGTATGTAAAGCGGGAGAAGCCACAGAGATTAAATGCAGTTCATAGAAAAGTATACAGTGCATATGCAGTAAAACACAACTGAGTGTAATGAAAGTTACACATTATGTCAAAATAGAAAATAATATACAAGCAAATAAAAAATAATTAAAATAAATGGGTAAACACTACTACTGAAGAGAAAAATTCCTTGAGAAACTGATTCACCAGCAGACAGTAGGATATCTAAACCAATGGGGTCTACTCAGATGTTGCAACCCCACTTACCTGTGTCAACATTCCATACCATCGACATATCCACCATTCGGCCATCCACATTGACATTAAATCACACCCCTGCATTTGTCAAAAAAATGTACATTCAGGCAGGTGACCCGTGTAGATATATATATATATATATATATATATATATATATATATATATATATATCTGTGTGTTCCTCTCTTTCTCTCTCTCTCTGCATCTTTCTGCACACTATATATATATATATATATATATATATATATATATATATATATATATATATATATATATATATATATATATATATATATATATATATATAAATATATATATATATATATATATATATATATATATGTGTGTGTATGTATATGTATGTGTGTGTGTGTGTGTGTGTGTGTGTGTGTGTGTGTGTGTGTGTGTGTGTGTGTGTGTGTGTGTGTGTGTGTGTGTGTGTATATGTATATGTATATATATATATATATATATATATATATATATATATATATATATATATATATATATATATATGTATATATATATATATATATATATATATATATATATATATATATATATATATATATATATAGATCTACTTTGATATTTTGAAAATCCAAAATACTGAGACCAGAATGCTGAAATTTCATAACGCTGAAAGGTGAAAATACCGAATGTTGAAATAGCATAACACCCATTAAACCACTGTTGTTTTAAACCGGATTCTGTTACTTTAAGACACTGCACATTGTTCCAAAAAAAAATGACTAATGTTAAGTAGCAAGCTCCAGTAAATATCTGACAGATGTATAATAGTGTAAAGTCTGACAAAAGTAAGTAAATCTTGCTCAAATAAGGGTATATGTACCATTTTTGCATGTTTAGTAAGTGGTGAATTGTTAAAGTACTATGTTATTTATATTTTCAAAGGTGATTCTGTTGCACTTTACACATGCAGCAGTACACACAGAATATTATATTTACTGTTTTCTTCGGTGTACTGTGAACTCGGAGTTGATATATTTAATTAAATGTGGGTGTGTGGGGTACAGTGGGGCTTGCCCCCCTGTTTAAATGTAGAGAAGTAGACTGTTGTTTGTTTTCATTTGTTGGTGCATGTTTTCTGGTGGAGGGTAGGATGGTTATGTTCATGTGTTGTTTTTCAATATTTTGAGTGTTGATGTTTTAAGTTTTCAGCAAATTGCATTTTCAGCATTCTGGTCTCGGTATATTGGTCTTCAGTATTATAGATTTTTGAAATATCAAAGTAGATATATATATATATATATATATATATATATATGTGTGTGTGTGTGTGTGTGTGTGTGTGTGTGTGTGTGTGTGTGTATATAATGTGGGCGTGTGTGTGTCTATCTCTCTCTCTCTCTATCTATCTCTATCTCTATCTCTAATCATCTCTCATCCACACATTATATATATATATATATATATATATATATATATATATATATATATATATATATATGTTTGCATGCTGTGGGTATAAATGAATCCTGCTTGAAATCTAATACTTATCATTCCACTGCTAAGGATATGAATACTATTCATTGCTAATCCTGGTACAATAATAGGTGGAGGTAATGCAGTACTGGTTAAGGATAATATTCCCCTCACCTGCATAGTCCAGAATACTTCCCAATCAATTATGACTCTGACTGGCTTAACTATCATCCTGCTCACCAAACAATGGCAAACAGTAACCTTTGCTGTCGCCAATCCCTGATTTATAGATCTCATTATCAGTAGTCTATATTTGCCTAAAGAACTAAAAGTAATAAAAGCCTCCATAAATTATAACAAGATGTTTTAGTGAATACTGCTATGATGAAAGCTCAAACTACTTCAAATCGGTATTCAGGCATTAGAACAATAAGCAAGAAATGGATACATTGCAGTGATTGTACATTGTGTAGATTGACTCTGTCGGTGTTAATTTACCAAAAATGGTGAAAACTTCCGTCTAATGGTAGTATTACTATACATATCACTAGACATGTAGTGTAGAATCTGTGTTATCGGTATAAGTAAATACAAAGCGCCATATATTCACTGTATTCTTCTTTTAAAGTAATGGTGACATACCATAAGTGTTTATCTCTATATATAGCAATGAAGGATGTTACCAGTAATTGGAGCTATACTGGCTGCTGGTTCTCTACCTGAGTGCAGTTCAGCAAAAGCTCTTTATGAATACACAGCAAGACTTCATGCACAAACACTAAAGCTCTTCATGCACATATGCACACACTTCAACTGATCATGCATTTAAATATGTACATATACTACACATATACTAAAGAAGGAAGATCACAGAAGACTGGGAAAACATGAAATTGAATGGAATATGTTTGCATTCATCCAAGAAAGCAAAGTGAGGTTGGTGTGCTAGGAGGAGTGGAGAAGAGGGTCAGCGGGGTGGTGATAGAAAAATAGAGAAGGAGAAGGCTGAGAGGAAAATAGTTAACCGTAAGGGAGAATTAAGCACAGAGAACTGACTAGGTTACAAATGATCAGCCTGATTAACAGCCTATTATGAATAATAAAAAAACACCTCCAGGGACCTTCACAGAATATTGTGGGTTGACCTAGGTTTTTGATTTGTAGGTTAACCTTGTTTTTTGGTTACTAGTCTAGTATGAACTCATAAATCTGTGAACCTATGACCACTTCTTTTGAAATCTGGTCTCCCAAAACTTGGAATATTCCTCCAGCAACAGGAGGGACTGTACTGATAAAACAAAATAATAATAAAGCAAAAGCGATGCACTTTCTGAAAGATAAGACAGTCTGTATTGCAAATTTTCATATTCTTAATCTGGCCTTGTAAAATTATTTTGGTCTTGCTGCATAATAATTAAATGATTTACAATGTTTTATATTTACATGGATCAGGAAGCAAACATTATTTAAGAAATAGCCAATTTCTATGTATCTTGACAAACAGTTCAAACCTATCCTATCCACATGCAAATCAGTGTTAATTGACACGAATGATCTGTTCACATTTGAAAATGAGAATAACGACAGAGACTTAGGATTTTTTGTCACTATGGATGTGAAATCCCTGTTCACTAGTATACCTAATGATGATGGGGTACAGATGATTAGAGATGTTTTAATAAGCAGAAACATATATGATATTAAACATGTGGACTTTTTATGTTTATTAATTGAGATGGTACTGGAAAATAATGTCTTTACTTTTAATGAACTGTATTATTTACAAACATCTGGCGTAGCTATGGGCACTTTGTGTGCTAACAGCTACTCTAGATGGGAGGAAAACATTATGTATGCTTCTGAATATTATTTGTCATATATACCCTTCTATAAATGGTTTGTAGATGACCTCTTTCTGTTATGGAGAGGAGATCTATTACAGTTGCATCCGTTTATTAATATGTTGAACACAAGTACAAACTTTCTGGAGTTTTCATACAAATACTCAGATTGAATTTCTAGATGTTTTATTGATTAGGAGAGATAATAACACTATAGATACTAGACTATATAGGAAGGAATGCTTTAGACCCACATATGTACATCAAAACAGCATGCATCCTGGTCATGTATTTTGCAATGTACTGAAAGGGCAAAACATGCGGATTAGTCGATTACACAATGATGACAGGGATTTTGAAAGAGGACTAGAACAGTTTTACTACAAGGCCTGATGCTGTTAATAGCAAGAGAAACACTGCTCCATTTTTTAGCCTTACATTCTCTAGTGATGAAAGGAATATAAGGGAGATAATATCCAAACATTGGCCTATCCTAGGTACCAATAAAGAGATATCCTCCATTGTGGGTGATGGACTCAGATTTGGATATAAAAATAAGAAATCCATACGTCAAAGGTTAAGTTTTACACAACTTACTAGTGGGGAATCAGTTACCAATATAGAAAAACACACTACTAAATGTCACAAATGCTCATATTGCAACTTTATAGAGGAGCCATACATATTTAGACATCCCACCAGTAATAAAGTATTCACACATTTTCCGAAAGCAAACTGCAATACTAGGGATTTGGTATATTTAACACATTGCACACTATGTCAGAGTTTTTATTGGCAAAACCAACAGAAGCTTGAGAGAGCGAATACGTGATCATAGGTATTGTGCACGAAGAGGCATGACATACAGTGTGATAGCCAAGCACATGCAGATTTTAGGCACCACACATGCATTTAAATTTCTAGTATTGGAAATTATAGGAACAGATGTTAGAATGGGTGATTTGATAAATAGAACCTATCAAGCAGAGATGAGATGGATTTTTAGACTAGGAGCACATTGTCCACCTGGACTAAATGAACATGTTTCGGTGCAACCTGCATTAAGAGCTTGGCCCCTTAAGAAGTAATAAATTAAGAGTGAAGTTATATTGTCATATTTCATTCTCTGTATCCTACTTCCATTACATTAGCTGCATAGGGTTCCTATATTGGTTGCATACAGATTTTTCTCCCTTATATATTTAATCTGACAGTCTGTAGTAGTGGTACATTAGTCATGTTATTTATGCTTTATTTATATGCTTAAGAGGTGTTTTTATGCCTTATTTGCACATAGCGTATACTACTGTATATTTATCTTGTTTTAATTTTTATAATTGATGAAATTTTATCTGAACTGATTTAATGATCATATATGTGTGTGTGTGTGTGTGTGTATATATACATATATATATATATATATATATATATATATATATATATATATATATATATATATATATATATATATATATATATTTGAAACATTATATTATATTATATATCCTATATTTATATTTGTTATGCATTTGATAATGTGCTTAGGAGGTGTCTATATACTGTATATGAGCATTTGTAATTGTGTGCTTATTAACAACACTATAGCAACCTGATGATGCATTGCATGTGATTGGACACACTGTATAATGATTTGATATTTCAACATCATGTGTTTTTGAGTTGTTCATTGGATCTGAAGAAGCTACATGTGAAAGCGCTTATCTTTGCTACTCTGTACCATTTTATTTTATTCATTAAAATGTGTCTAGCATATCCCTGCCATGGACTGCTTTTGTGCTTTTATACTGTTTATTTATTTATCAGTTTGCACAGCAGTGGTTTCATCTCTCTTGCAACACTTTTCCTCTGGATTAACAGTATATATATATATATATATATATATATATTAGATCTAGAAATTGGTTGCCTTCTGTATTTGTATTGAGAGCTTTAAGCCATGGTTATTGTCCCTCACTTTCACTGTCTTTACAGTTTGTAACTTGGAGTGCTATATGCCATGTTTATACCTGTTAACAAACATTATATTTAAAATAATAAGTAGGTTTGTGCATGTCTGTTCTTGTCAACCTTAAGAGGTAACATTCAGTGCTGTAAATCAGCTCATTGTTAATGTTTATAAGTTTTGTCTGACCCATAAGTTGATGGAAAGGATCCTGTACCAAGTAACCGGTTAACAAACGATAACCAAATCGATTGCTGACAAATATAACTTGATTTATTATTACCTTGCATTTACTGAATTCTCTAATTTTTCTTATCCACTGTTTGCACACAGTCACATGGTCATAACTTTGTGTGTTTGTGTGTTGTACCAAAGAACTCATTCATATGGTATTTACACTAATAGTTTGCAATATTATTGCATTAAGCAGTATATGGCACTTAAACTTGTCTGTATATTACAGAAAATTTCCATTCATGCTGCATGTTGGAAAAACCAAAACGGAACTGGTGCTGAGAAGCTCACTGAGATGTTCTACACAAATTATAAACTGCTACTGATAGATGATAGGTTTTACAAGATGCGCTGTAGCAAAACGGTTCTTGTGATCTATTTGAGATAACTAGTTTGCACTTCACACTACTGAAAGACATTGCATGAAGAGAGGATGTGTTGTCCAGGAGGAAATATTCCATTGCAGTTTTGTTCCCAGTACTTCAAAGAATAAACGGCACAGCAGAAAAGCGTACCCATGTCCTACTGGGAAGTATAACTTTTAATCACTCTCCATATAATGTTCTGTAGGCCTGGGCAGTATCACATAACTTAGTTATGACAGACAAATGTAGTTAATGTTCTGTACATCATAATGTAGAAATCTTCAAAAGCAGTTAGGTCAGGTTTACAGTTGCTTAGAAGCAATAGTATGCAGTTGCACGGGTGAAGGTAGATTATATTCTGTCAGCCATTTATGTTTCTAATGTTGCATTTCTGCACAGGTGAAGGTAGATTACATTCTGTCAGCCATTTATGTTTCTAATGTTGCATTTCTCATTGTACTGTGTAACACTGTTTTACAGGTGATACCAGTCCTTAATGTTTTATGCCACATTATGGTGCAGTACACAACTGGTTTCTCCAACTGTTTTGGGTTTCTAATGTCATGATGGGAATGGACCTCATTCCTATTTCAGGGTACAATTGTTCCAGTCTTTGACATTTGCCAAGAGTGCTCTTCTCAGCACCTGCAATGTACCCAGACTCGCTTGTATTATAATTGTTAAATGACTGCATATTGTCAGAGTTTTGGATAGGCAGGTACGTTCATACATACATAGCCTGACTTTACTGTACTCTTCTCAATTTTGGTCATCTGGCCATGTGTACTAGATTAGGGTAGCTTCATGTTCTGGATATGGTCCATGAAGGAAGTAGATTACTCCAGACATTTCTTGGAACATGTCTGAACAACAACAGGTTTGATAAGCTTCATGTAGAAGATGTGGTCCTAAAAAGAAACTGACATGTTAGCAATTGTTATAAAAACTGACAGTCTGTTAAGCTTCATATGCTGTATTTTTTTCCAGAATTAACATATTCTTTTTTCTGTTATTGTTTTTCAGTGTAACCAATCATTCTGTGCAAGTAGCCCCCTTATAGTACTGTCAGTAGCTTCAGAATATCAACAATGCTGTCAGATTTGTGTGCATCTTATGCTCTGGTTGTGTAAAACTATTTTCATATGTAAGGACTACAGTTACTAAGCAAAGTATAACATTAGTATTACAAATAGTGTATTATTTACAATTTTGACATTAATGCACATTATTTTAATCTCTCTGTTTCAGCTAGTATGATTATTTAAGTCATTCTCACCTTCGAGCATTCAGTTAATATGGTGTTAAATCCATGGGTGTTGGAAGGCTGGTTGGCAATTTTCTGGAGATCTGAATATTAATTACAGCTGAATGTGAAAATAATTATCTTAAATTAAACAAGTAAAGCAGATTTTTGCTTTACTAGTTTAATATGAATGATTTATTTCATATAAGCTGCTTAATTGCAGTTGCAGCACTGAACATTTCAAGTTTGAAACCATGACTAAACAATGTTGTACTGTGTGTGACCTGTCTTTCAAGTGCTAGAAGTTGGAATAAGACAGGGTTGCCCACACAACCAGCACTGCAGCCATGATGCAGAACACAGTGGATCAAGAATGGTGTTCTAGGTGTGAAAGAGTTAAAATTTTAAGTTCATAAAATTAACCCTTTTTGTCCCAGATTATATTCTGCTCGTATTCTTCTGGCAAAAAGGTAAGATCTATGGGCTTATTCACAGTGTCTGGTTCACTGAATGAAATGGGCAACCCTGCAGGCATTTCTAGAAACCTGTTTTCTTTGAAGGAGGGGAACACTCAGCTGTATTGAACAGTACAGGGTAATACAGACAAGGGTACATATCTGAGGGCTCTGCTTAGGTACACACTAGGCTGTAGCTGCTACAGCTGTGTTTGTCTTCAGATGTTACTTATAAGTTGGATCTAAAGTCTTATTGTTGATGTGCAAAATGTGTTTGACTGCACTGTATTCAGGTCCTACAGCCTCAGTGTGGGCACGTATTATGACAAGGGTGCCTGCCACTGTATTCAGGTCCTAAAGGCTCAGTGCAGGCACGTATTATGACAATGGTGCCCTGCCACTGTATTCAGGTCCTACAGGTTCAGTGTGGGCACGTATTATGACAAGGGTGTCCTGCACTGTATTCAGGTCTATTTTATTTGTGTTTGTTTTGGTGGTACTAGCAGACAAACCTCACTTCTTTGTCAAGTGTTAAATAATAGTACATAGGACATGTAGGGTTGCTACTTTGGAAGAGGTAAACAGAGAATAAGAGAAATACATCTTTTTCCACCCATTTCCAGCATACTCCACAACTTGCCCTGCCTTTCTCCACCATTCTTTCTCATACTCTACCTCCCACATTTTCCAGTTTTATGGCATTAACAGACGTGTCTTATCTTTACTGCAGAAAGTGGAACATCTTTCTCTTTCTCTTGTTCCTAGATGCCCTCTGTCCTAGATGCCCTCTGTCATAATTCTATCACACTAAAGGAATGACGTCTGGAAGCAGTGACTATCTATGTACTCCATTATTCTGTTAGTATTACCAGACTTTGCAAAATGATTTCTGGATTATCAGTGATATTTGTATGAATAGTCTGGGAAAATACCAAGTAAATGGAGACCCTAGGTTTACATGGCACATCTGTGGTATTCAGGTTATACTGTGTTTATGCTGAGCACAAGTATTACATATCTTATTGAGTGCAGTATGAGTGGTGGCCATTCTTGTTTATAGGTTCATAGGTGATTAGTAGGCTAATGACCACATGGGGCCTTTTTAAGCCTAGTCGTGCATCCCAAATTTATCTATAACCAACAGGTTACATTAAAGAGCCACAGGCAGGTTCTCAACAGTTGTATTTATTCCAGAAAGTAGACCTAGAATAACTACTACTGTTTGAGAGCCTTCCTGTAGATCCTTAATGTAACCATTTGGCTATTGGTTTGTTTTGTTACACTTTATTCTTCTACATGATCCCAAATTTATCTTACAAGTTAAAGGACCTTAAAATTATTCTAAGGGGTTCATGTAGGCAGGGCTTGGGTGATCAAGCATTTACAGGCTACTTCTGTCCATTATGGACATAGGTGCCAGACCGGGGTGAATTACCAAATCCCCATCCACTGCTCCAAATTACACTTGAATTGGTTTAGAGAAGAATTCTGCTTCACGTGGATGGAAAGCTTGTTTAATAGAAGGCGTGTTCTGTGAGGCACATACCAGCCTTCCAAAATGTCCTATTTATGCTGCAAGGAAGGTTTAAGTGTTTAGTTCAGGTATTTCTGGTGCTCTTTGTTTTGTGAATATGCAGAATATCAATTTGAGTAAGATTAAAGGGTGCCTTGTATCTCCATTATTGAGCACCCCTCAACAGTCTGTATGAGATAGAGTACAGGGGATAGGGTTTTGAGGCAATCCATGTAGGACATGTTTGTCTTGTATCCTTTTTGTAAGGAACCTTTGTGGACATTTGTGGCATTGCCTCCAAAAAAAAAGAAGTTAGAACCTCCCTGTACTCTTCCCTCGTGAGGCCAATAATAGACTACAATGCCCCTTTTGGTATGTACCTTTCCAAGCACCTGCAGCAGTTGGAGAGACCACAAAGGTTCCTCACAAGGAAAATTCAAGGTTTCAACATCTGCCCTATGTGGATTATCTGAAATCACTGTCACGTTATTCTGTTTCATACAGACTATTCAGAGGCTCTGCTTCCCATATAAGGCAATCTTTGTCCCTTCTTTATTGGAAATGCTGCATATCCACAAGTCAAATAGTACATGGATTACTTGCTCTAAAGACTTTAACCTGGTATGTGACATTACTAGAACCTGCTGGAGGGACAGATTTGTCTCCCCAAGAGTTTACCACACCTTTGGAAAAGACTCCCACTTCATGTCAAACAGGGCACCTCATTGGCCTTCTTTAAATATAGTCTAGACGATTGGATCGGTAAAAGTATATGCACTCCAGGGGTTCCACCTGTATCCCTCTTGGACAGGGGCAATAGGTGTTGATTGTGGAAATAAGGGTAGAACTTGGCTATACTTGTAAGAGCCCTAAGGCCATTAGCCTAGTAACCTCCTATGACATTCCAGTTATTGCATGTGCTTGGTCAGGTACATAATGAAGGACGTGCTGTACTCAATGACTGGTCTGATGAGGGCTGAATACAGTGGAACAATGACTTTATTGGACCTAGATGCCATAGCCTTGCTTATAATTTGCCCAGCATAAAATAATTTCCTTACCACTGCAGACAGATGGTGGTCAAAGACCAGGTTACTGTATCAAATGCCTGGACCAGATCAAGGTTGGCAGTATGCACCATTTTGTAATCCTCCATTGACCTTCTTGAAGAAGTCCACCAGATTGAGCAGGCATGATCTTCCCTTGACAAAACTAAATTGGGTTGGATCCAGTGTCCGAAGATTTCCTATGCCTTTGTTAATCATTCCATGCCTTTATATATGACAGTTGTCTGGCTTATGTGTCTGTAGTTTCCAGGGTCCATAGATGGCCCAGACCTGTCCAAACAGATGATCACTGCAGTGCTCCATTCATGTGGCATGAAGTCTGTCTAGACACTATGGTTAAATAATGATCCCAGTGGTCCTGATAGGTCATGCTTTATGTGATTTAGGAGGTTTTCTGGAATATTGTCAGGGCCCACATTATTGGCCTTGGAGAGCATTCTAGAGCCTGGTCTCCAGTGGTAGTTGTGGAGTTACATTCAGTGGTATTTCCAGAGAAGTGGCTGGGGATAAAACTGGAGTTGAACTTATCAGCCAGTACACTTGCTCTCTCTTTTGGCTCAGCGTAGGTGGCTCTGTTTACAATTAGTTTTGCACATTGTTGTGTACTACCTTTGAGACTATACACACAGTTAAATAAAGCCTTATGACTATCCTTGGCCTGTGAAGCTATTGTTACCTTAACTATGGCTTTGGTGTACTTGATTTGTCCTCTGAGTTTCTGGTTTACATTGATGAGAGATTTTTTATCCTGCTGGCCATTGCACTTCCTTATTTGTGTCATGACTTTCTCCACTTTGTTGTACAACCTATTTATATTCTGATTCCAATAGAGCAGCTTGTTTCTTGTGTTTGTTTTGCATTTATTACTGATAGGCACAGTTGTCGCTGTGCACCATGATTGTTCAGGGTTTCTGTGAACAATTGTACTTTGGCAGCAGTGCTTTCAAGGCTGAGGAGGGTTGAAATTTTGATAGGTTATCAATTAATAGTAGGATGTTTGCAAGAGAAAAGTAACTTTTTTCTGGATTATCAGGGGTCCCACTTTTTGTTTTTATCTCAAAAGAGACAACTTTATGGTCCAGCATCAACAGAGAAGCCATTACATTGAGGGTGCAATGTTCTCTCCTGTTAGTAAGAACCAGATTAATGATGTTCTCACCCCTAGTTGGCATATATAAACTATCAGGTCTACCAGGTTTGTGTTTACCAAGTCCAGGAATCTCTAAGCCTGCACATTTAGTTCATATATGATTCCTAGTTTATAGTTTGATAGTTAAAATCACCCATGGCTATAGTATTGGGCTGCATGGTGAGTGTCTCCAACAAGTTCTACTATGTGTTATGAGTTTCCTCTGTCATAGAGGGGGGCCTATAGCTTGCAAGGATATAGTATAGTACTTTGCGTATGGTGATTTGGACATGGAGAAGCTCAAGCACATCATTATGTCTGACCTGGCTTGAGGTATGATTCTCTTTTATGTAAAGTGAGGCACCTCCACACTTCCACCTGTAGTCTCTGCCTGTGTAGTAGCTGGTCCAAATGTTTGGAAGACATTGTAACCCTGCACTGCCAGGGTGCTCTCTATGGCTTTAAACCATGCCTCTGTAACTGCACAAGCATCTGCATTCTCCAAGGTGAGGACAGCCTGGAGAGAACAGAGTTTCTTGTTTAGGCTCCTGACATTGAGCTGTAATACATTTAGATTTTCCACCACTAGTTTTGCTATGTCAGATATTTTGCCAGCTTGGCATTGCCTAAAAATGCAGAAAGGGGGAGGAGTTTTAGCTAATATTCAAAGGCATAAAGGAGGCAGGTGCAGACCATTCCTGGCAAAGGAGCTTGGTTTATTGACCATAATCTCCCATGTTGCCAAATATTGGTAGCCCTTGGAGTGACACCAAAAACTAAGCCAGTTATCAAACAGCTTCTGTTCATAGTCCTGGTTTACTGACTTTTTCCATAGCTCACTATATTTTTCATATTAGAAGACATGTGGCCATTACTGCAAAGCAAACAACAATGATAGCCAGGCAAATGAGACGTGGAGGTATGGGCTGATATGTTTATAATGATTCCTTACTTTCCTAGACAGTGAATGTACATATAACCATTCCACCATGATTTCTATGAACTCAAATTATGATGCAGATGATGATGATAATGGTGGCCATTCAGTGGTGGGTATCATGAATCCATAGAAGAGAATGCATGTGACCAATCATGTGTCATGCATGTATGTCAATGTCTGTATGATGTGGCTCCTCAAACATGTTTATTGATATGATAAAAGAATGCATCATCTAATCTGTCTTTGTAATTTCTCCAAATCTTTTGGTTTTCTAATACCATGATGGGAATGGACCCCATTCTTAAGTCAAAGTGTGATTAAAGTTCATGAAATTAGTATTGTTTCAATCTATGATGTTAGCCAGGATGCTGTTCCACGATGTGCCCAGTACTGACTCCTGCAATTCCTATCTGTATTGGTAACATAGCTAAGTAAGATCAGACTCATTGCTCCTACTAATATTGGAAGTGTCTGGGTATCCGTTTTTCTCATTGCTCTCATTTATGCCTGCATATCCTGGTATTTTATGACTTTGTGGATCTCTGTACATAACACACTGTAGTCACTGGGTGTAGCGATTTCAATGCTACTTTTCTCTTCTTTTCACGGATCAATATATCTGATTTTCTTGCATCTATTTTTTGAACTCTTGGTAATCGGAGCTCCCACGTGATATAAACTTCATCATTTTCTATAATGCTTTGTGGCTGATGTTTCCAGTGTTTTCCAGCTACTTCAATATTATGTTTGCACAATCCCTAATGCAACAGTCTTGCCACATTATTATGCCTTTCCGTATACAGTCCTTCTGCCATTAATATATCACAGCCAGCAACAACATGGATGACTATTTCCAATTCTGTTTTACAAAACCTGCATTTGTCTGTTTCTCCCACATGTACAGTTGACTTTATAAACCAACATGTATGAAGTCCACTACCTTGGGCCGCCAATATTAACTTTTCATCTTTTGGTTTAAATTCACCTCTCCTTAACCATTCTGCATTCGGTCCTGATTTACATGAGGTTGTTGCAAGAGTTTTCTGTACTTGCAACTACATTTATGCATTTTCCACATTTCTTGCCTTCTCATATGATCCTTCACCTTATATTCTTTCTTTTGATTTTTGGCAGATTTAGTTGCTGCCTGATTTTCATCTACTTCTAGTTTGATTTCTTTTCCCGCTTGACACCAACATGTTTCTGCTAAACTAAGCAAGGAAGTCATCTTAGACTTATTCTCCTCATGTTTTAAAATGTTCACTACATTTAAGTCTTATGAGGTCAGCAGACATATATGCAGATATGTATGCAGTACTACGACTGCAGATCTATGCATGTAATCAGTTTTGAGGCGGCCCATGCCTCCTTCAGAACGAGGAATATATATAGTCTTAGTATACAATGATTTTTATAAATCATTTGATAAGCATGAATCATCCTTGTTTTCCTGTCCAACTGATCCATTACCTTTTGATGCCAGTCAGTCACTCCAAAACTGTAAGTTAGGAGAGGAAGAGCAAATTGGTTTATACCTTGGACTTTGTTCTTGTATACTACCGCTGTTTTCAGTATTAAGTTTAGTCTTCTAAAATATTCTTCACTAAGTTTTATTCATATTTGCTCATGTTTTATTGCAGATTATTCATCAGTTCCCAAATACTTATACATTCCATTTTGCTTAAGTTCTTTTATATCACATTTGTGTTCCAGGCTGATGTTTTCTTGGAACTGCAGCTTTACTTCTTTAAAGATTGCTTCTGCACATTTATCAAGACCAAATGACATTCTTATATCATCTGAAAAAGTTTTGACCACTTGCTGTTGTGCTTTCTGTTCTTCATCTGATATAGTTTTAAATCATCCACAAAATGAAGATGAGAAGTCTTTACACTTCGTTGTTTTCTGGGAGCCAAACTGTAGCCATGACCTAATCTGTTAAGTAGCCAGCTTAATGGGTTAAGGGCAAAACAAACAAGCAGCCATGACAAAGAGTCAAACCTGGAATATCCTCTTGGAATTTTTATCCCTGGAATAATAATTTGTCCTTTATCATGGCTTAACTGCAAAGTGCTTTAACCACTGTTTCATGATCGCTGTAATGTAATCGATCAGTGAAGGGTGTATCTTATACATTTTTAAGCACTCTTTTATCCATGAATGTGGGATACTGTCAAATGCTTTTTTGTAGAATATCCATGCCATACTTAGATTCCTCCCATTTTTACAGTTCTCCATTATGACTTTATTTAAAAACAAATAATCCTTTGTTCTATATGACTTTCTTTCATTACCCATTTGTTCTATTGCCATTGTTGAGTTTTCTTCTAAATAGCTATAAACTCTGTCAGCATGAATTCCAGTGTATAGTTTACATGTTGTCAGAAGGCAAGTTATTTGTCTATAGTTTTTAGGATAGCTTGCAGGTTTGCTCTTAAGTAAGAATATTGTTTTTTCCTGTTGTTAACCCTGTTGGTGTCTGTTCAGTGTGCATTTAAATAGTGCTTACTAATGGCTAAATTTTCATCTAAAGATGTGAATACTTTCAGCCAGAAGTTAGGTACTGCTTCTAGGCTGGAGTTTTCCAATTAGGAGCTTTTCTTAACTTTGGTTTCAGTATCTCTGACCATTGGTTCATCCCATTTCATATCCCGTACATTTAAACTTTTTATTCCTTCTTTAAATTCTGTTATCCATTCAGCATCATTGTTGTGTTCTATATGATCTTCATAGATATTTCTCCAAAATATATCTATTTCTTCATCTTTTTGGTGGTGTTTCAATTCCTCTCTTACCTTGTTTCCCAATTCTCTATTTTGTACTTTTCCTTTATATTTATCTGCATATCTTCTGTGCAGATATTTTTAGTTTATTATTTTGGATAGTGAATGATAGATCATGATCTGTTCTAATACTACACATTGCTTTTATCATGTCTATCTTTCTGAGTAGTTTTGATCTAGTGCCTCTTCCATACTCTTCTAAATGGTGACACTTGTGTTAATTGCATTATATTTTTCTCTATTTGATACTTCCTTGATAGCATTTGGTTTCTCCCCTTCCTTTCCCTTACTGTCCTGTGTTTTCCTGGTAAGACTTTATCTGATATTAATTTAGCTGCACAGTAATATGTCCTATTTAATTCTGTTATATTGCATGAATTTTGACGAACAGTCCTAATTACTGTGTTCATTTGTTTTAACAAACTTCTAACTTTTTGGGTTTTATTGACTTTCTGTAATCTATTTCTTTCATCGATCTTAATATGTCTGTCCTTCTCTATTAAATCAAGCAATTCTTCTCATAGATCATGTTCTTCTAAACTGAGGGCACATTCTTTGTTCTCCATTTCCTGCGGTCATTCTACAGAAAGTTCCAGAGCATCTTTCTGTGACATCTGTTGCTTTTTCATATGAGAACTCACTAGTCTAGCATTCCACAACACTGGCTGCATCAGAGTTGCCACCGTTTCCTGTTCCTTCCCTAGCTGTGCAACTTCAACTGAATATTTTACTGGTTTCCTGTGGAAGGCTGCAAAGTATCTTCATATGGCAACGGATCAGATGTGCCCCACTCCACTGGTTTCTCAGTTGCTCTATCCTGCTGTGATTTTATCTGTCTTAGATTTTCTACACTAAATCCTTTACTTCACAGGTAATCCAGTACCTCAACTTCTATTTCATTAACTTCACCATTACTATTCCTCTTTTCTACTTTTCCTCTTTGTTTTGCTATTATTTGCATTGTAAAGTTTTTCATATCTGGATGCCTTTGCCTGTTATTGATTAGTTTTGCTTTCTCCTTTGCACAAATATTGCATTATATTAAATCACTTTTTCTTTACGATGTCCATATTTCTTCTTCAGATGTCTCCTGCTCCTGCTGTTTTTCCTTATTGGGGACTCATTTATGTTCCATCATGCTGTGATATAATCTGTGTTAGACTTCGGACATGGGGAAAGAAAGCGAGATCTGATATGGTGCAATATCTATGCAAAGGAAAAGGGCAAATTAATCAATACAAAAAAGCAGCCCCAAAGATATTCAAAAAGAAATATTGGCAAAGGCATCCAGATATGGAAAATTTCACAATACAAAAAATAAGATGACAAAAAGGAATGTAGAACAGAAGATTAGTAAAATAGAAGTTAAAAAATAGAAACTGAAATTATGGAATACCTGCAAAGTGAAAGATTTGGTGCACATATTTCTTTTTTATCTTTCAAACATCTCTAAATTTTGTTCTTTTTATTTTCACACTTCCTCAGTCACTTCTTTTTCCAAACTGCCCGAGGTTTCCTGGTCTACATAATGTTTTTCATAAATCTATTGTATCAATTAACCCAAATTTGTATTTGAAGCTTTTGACAGTCTTTCGTGTGCAAATATTTTTCTTTCCTCTAATTTCTCTCATAATCATTTTGTATATCTTCTGACTGAAAATTCTGAGCTTCTCACATCAAAGTAACAATATATAATTTCTTTCTTATCTTCTGTAGTCCACTCTGTCATCTTTATGTTTATTTTTTGGCCTATCACTTTTTGTGATGCGGCCATCCTCCCTGTGAGCCTGACCTAACCCATTGTAGGAATGTTTCCATGTGCTTGTCTTGAGGATTCTATACTGTCATTTTTTTACAGTCCTGGCACCAGTGAACTTACAAGGACTAGGCACTTTTTAACCTGGGCCTTGTGCACCCAGCTGTCTTGTTTATTTTAAAACTTACTTCTGTCCATGATATATGCTGTATAAAATGCAGTCTATATATCAGTGTCATCTTGGTGAGATTTTGTGAAAAACAGGGTCCACCTCATGAAGGTACTCACTAATACTTGAGGATGAATTCACTTCCAGCAATACTACTCTCGTTTGCTTGCTGATTTATCATCTCTCCAGTCGAACCCCTATGGCCGATGGAATGTGCATCTAGTCACATACTTAATGCCCATAAAATCTGTGTCCTGGGTAATTTGCACAGCTGCAAATGACTTGAACTGATTTTTCAAGTTTGTAAAATGCCAGGATAGGGACATTGGGCTTGGTGTCATATATGTTGATTAACTCTGACAGGTATAGTGTTGGAGGTCATCACTTTACAAGATACTTATCACCACTGGCTGTGCTATAGTAGGCCCATCACCCCCACCTGCTCAAGGTTCACATAAGTGATTCCCATCTCAGAGTGTACTTCACTAAGCATACATGTGCATTGTTATGGTAGTCATATACATGCCTGTGTGTACTGTTGTTATTTTGCTAACTCAATGTTTGATTAGGAGGGGTCTGTGGTGCTGTGGTGGACCACTACTTTTTATGTGGACATAGCAGCTTTTCACTGTGTGTATGTTCTATGGCCAAGATTTCTGCCACATTCATTCTCTGCTTTGTCTAAAGGACCAGAGTTAGTAAGATTTCAACAGGTGACAGAGGTCCATCTCTGCTGTATAATTTATATTAATATCTATACAAGCTGTATGCTCTATATTCATGTGTATGTATGTTTGTGTGTATCTGTGTGTGCACAGGCATGCCTGAGTGAGTGAGTGAGTGAGTGAGTGAGTGAGTGAGTGAGTGAGTGAGTGAGTGAGTGAGTGAGTGAGTGAGTGAGTGTGTATTTGTGCATGAGCATGTCTCTTTGAGTGTACGGTGTCGGCCTTTGAGTTTTCTGTGTTTATATACATAGAAACAGTTCACATGGCTCAAGACAAATTTGCTGGACCAAGAGAACTGTGTATTAATTTTACCAAATTTTAGTTTTACCAAACTTTCATGTTGACGAATACACGTTTTGCCAAAAGAGGTAAGTTAGTAGGTATTAGGGGTGGGAAAGTTAGTAGGTATTAGGGGTGGGAACGTTAGTAGGTATTACGGGTGGGACTATGTGTGAAAGTGTTTGCAAGTTAGGGATAGAGTTAGGACTAGGTAAAGGGATAGATTTAGTTTGTGTCTCTGTGTTTTCATGTGTTTATTGCCTGTGCCTGTTTTGTGTAGTGGCACTGTAGGAAAAGGATTTTGGAAGTTAAGGTGAAGGGTTAGGTTTATGGGCATGGGATGGGATAGAGTAAGGGCTAAACATGTGGTGTAGAGGAGCAAAGTGATCATGTGACTCGTACTACTTTATAATAGCAGATACTAGTTAGATGTCTAGCTAGGTATGACCATACTGCACCGCACTCTAACTAACCTAGGTATGATTGTACTGCACGGTATTCTGACTTCCCTAGGTATGATTATACTGCACAGTACTCTGACTACACTAGGTATGATCATACTGCACAGTACTCTGACTACACTAGGTATGATCATACTGCACAGTACTCTGACTTCCCTAGGTATGATTATACTGCACAGTACTCTGACTACACTAGGTAGGATCATACTGCACAGTACTCTACCCTAGGTGTGATCATACTGCACAGTACTGTGACTACCCTAGGTATGATCATACTGCACAGTACTGTGACTACCCTAGGTATGATCATACTGCACAGTACTGTGACTACCCTAGGTATGATCATACTGCACAGTACTCTGACTACACTAGGTATGATCATATGATCATACTGCACAGTACTGTGACTACCCTAGGTATGATCATACTGCACAGTACTCTGACTACACTAGGTATGATCATATGATCATACTGCACAGTACTGTGACTACCCTAGGTATGATCATACTGCACAGTACTCTGACTACACTAGGTATGATCATACTGCACAGTACTCTGACTACACTAGGTAGGATCATACTGCACAGTACTCTACCCTAGGTGTGATCATACTGCACAGTACTGTGACTACCCTAGGTATGATCATACTGCACAGTACTCTGACTACACTAGGTATGATCATATGATCATACTGCACAGTACTCTGACTACACTAGGTATGATCATACTGCACAGTACTCTGACTACACTAGGTATGATCATACTGCACAGTACTCTGACTACACTAGGTATGATCATATGATCATACTGCACAGTACTCTGACTACACTAGGTATGATCATACTTCCCAGTACTCTGAATACCCTAGGTGTAAGTAATCATACTCTGAATACCATAGGTGTGATCATACTGCACAATACTCTACCCTAGGTATCATCATCCTGCACAGCACTCTAATGACCTTTAATATTCTATGTATAACAGCAAAATCCAGGTTTCTGCAGCTCTACTCATCTCTCACTGTGGTGATAAGGCCTGCATTATATGCATTATATGCATATTCCTCTGTTTTTTTTTTGGGAAATACATGGAGGATACACTGACTTTTGTGGATGTGTGTTTCCCATAAGTCTCCTTTAATGCAGTTATTTAGCATCACTCAGGTAATTAAATCATCTGTGCTGGAGTCACCAACTGGGTGTAAAATGGTTCATGACCATAAACTACTTCTCAACCTCACCCAGACGAAAACTGTGCTTTTTGGAACTCTACAGAAAAATCACCAAGCATCTGACTCATTAACTATCTTTGACCTATGCAATCATTTCATAAAGACAACCTAAAATTATGGCTTGATCAGTCACTGTCAACACAGACAGAGTGAGAACTAAAATAAACTCCATGCTCTTTCTGTGCCAAAAAGATCTCATCCCCTTTTCTATTCCAACCAGCCAGACTAGCTACTGGCAAGGGAGTTCTCCTTTCTCAACTTAAGTATGGGCCCCCAATTTTTGCTTCTGCCTCCAAGAAAAACATTACCACACTCCAGACTATCTCTAACAACATCTGCCAATTCATTACAAACTTATCTCTCAGGGAGCATCACTGTATCACCATAGAAAAAAGCCAAATGGATACCACAAACAAAGATCTAACGTACTTTTAGGATCCCAACTCTAAAAACTATTTCAGCAACACACATACTCCCCTTGCAGCTAGGCTTCATGAATACCCTCCATATTCAACCTGAGAACACTACTCACAAGCCGAACCAACTCTCATTACCCCTAGAACTGATCTCCACTGTACTGCAGATGCTTTCTCCTCTCAGACAACTACTCTTTGGCATGCTCTTCCCATCAATATAAAGGAAATCAACACTTATTCCAAATTCAGAATGCAAATCAAAAAGCATTTCTTTATCCAAGCCAAATTCTACTGCTTCAAAGCAGGACATGTCACCTAACCTGCCTCCTCTTTTCTCTCAAGATTTACAAAAGATTGACCCACTTTATAAACTGATGTATATATTGTACATTATACTTTGCTTGATCCTACATTGCAATGTGCTTGCTCACTAAATGTATATACACATTTTTTTTCTATGTAACTAGTCTGAAGTATTCTGTTATTGCTTACATTTCTGTATTTTTTGTTTTTGGAATATTTTGCATTTCGCCGTCTGTGCCTGAAATATGTCAGTATTAATAAGTGCACTACTCCAGTAAACAAATATAAATATATAAGTAAGCAAACATATAAGAGGAATGTGAGCCTATGGGTTATCACTGACACTTTCAGAGGATGGCTTGAACAGTGTTGGGAGGCCCTACCCTATGTACTGGCATCATCCAAAAGGCGATTGTGAGGCACTAGGCATGTGCCTCTCTTTAGCTGCATTGCTAGCCCTCATAAACTAATGCAGCACCACCAACCCAATGTTAGTAATGAGGAAGATAGTTGAGAAGAAGCTAGAGATGAGAAGGAGTCCAACTGGGCATTCCTACACTTGGACATGGCATACGGCAAGGTCCCAGGAAAGTTGATTTGGGCAGGCTTGCAATGGCTCAAAGTCATGAAAACATTGGTGGAGTTAGTGCAGGCTATATACAAGAATGCAATGGTACGAGAGCAAACATGTTCCAAATCATAGAGGGGTTCCCAGTGGAAGTGGGTGTGCATCAGATTTCATCCCTGAGCATTCTGCTGATCATCATGGTGACATTATCAAACAGGTTGGAGGGGACAGATCAACAAACCTGTCACATGCAGATGATGTGGTATTGGAAGCAGACTCTGCACAGAAGCATCACTGAATGACAGGGGAATGGAATGAAGTGGAAAATGAAGGTATGTGGGATGATACTGTGTACAGACAAAACAACTGTCATGGAAGCAAAGAGAGAAAACCAGAAGAAGCTAAAAACTGAGATAGAAGAGAAAAAAGAGGAGTGGGTTAACAGCTTCAAGTATTTGGGAGGGGTGGTTGAGGAGAAGGGAAGTCTGAATGAGAAGGTCAAAACTAGAATCAGAAGGGCTGCACTTATCTGTCACAGACGGTCAGGGAAAGTGTGACAGAAGAATGCCAAAGAAGCTGAAAAGTAAGGCATACAAAACAGTTGTGCAACCAGTACCACTGCGGTAAAGAAGCCTGTGCAGTGAAGGCAGAGGAGTTGGGGAGGCTAGAGGTGATGGAAATGAATTGCCTGAGACAGGTAGTAGGATGCACACTGTGAATTAGATGAAATGATGACATCAGAGCAGAAACCAAAGTAGCTACAGTTGCAGAGAAGTTCAAAGAGAACATATTACAGTGACCTGGGCACATGTGCTGGACAGCAGAAGATAATTTGTCGAAGAAGATTTAGAGACCCAGGAAAGAAGACAAAAGAAGACAAAGACATCCTTCATAGAGATGGATGGATTGCATGAGAGAAGACCTGCAACAGACAGGCATCAGTGTCTAAGAAGGTAAGAGAGTACCACTGAACAGAGAGAGATGGCAACAGCTGAAGCAACACCCTGATCCCATTTAGAAAATGGGAAAAGGTTGGTCAACAATGATGATGATGACGACCCTTAAACTGTACTTCAAAGTAAGTTCATTCGACTTTTATAGCACCTAGGTTGGAGACTAATAATACCAATTTTCAAGATAGTGCTTTCACTGTTTTTAAACATACGGCAAAAATAATAGTGTTTTATCTGAGAATCCATGACAAGGGTGCAGAAACACCTGGCAAGAAAGAGCAAACCAAATATTTTAATTTAAAAGTCATGATTCTTATGGCTGGATTTCCATCATTTTACTCTAACCCCTAAAGTCACTTTATCCTCAACCCACCAAATGATGAATTTGAAGGAAGCCCCTCCTTACTCTTCATTTACCAAAGAACCCCACTTTCAGTCTCTGATCTGTTTATTTTTGTTAGTAAGGACATACTTTCAAAGCACAGTTCTTTTAAACTTGAATACATTTGCTCTTAGCATTTTGTTCTCATAGGTCTGCAATAGCCTCTGAATATATTTTTTCTTCTCTCTATTACTGTTACTATAAATGTACTCACAGCTAACACTGATATGTGGAATGTTCAAATTAATTATACTGCATTACTTTTTATCATTCACCTTTGCAGTTTGTATACTATGTCTATTGATAAATAAATACTCTGTCTTATTTGGAATTATATGATTCTCAGCTAAAGCGTCTTCTGTGTGGAGACATGCGTGAATGGGCGTACCTTCGTTGAAGGTTGTGCGTCAGGCCTGGCAAGTCGGTACGTAAAAATCTTCTGCCAATCATTAGTGGAACGGAGTTCTGCTGTGGCAATCCCTAACCGGGAAAAGCCGAAAGATACAACATTTGGAACTATATTGTAACCTGTAACTGGCACTGTGTGGCATGCATATCACACTTACTGTACCATGTCTATGCTTTGTTACAGTACAGAGTTTCTTCTATGTCTTATCACTTACTTAAGTTCGACTGTGCATCAAATCTCTGAGCTGTCCCTAAAATCTGAGACTGTAATTTCTCAGTCAACCTGTCCTCTTAGTAACTTCTACTATATGCATTCTCGAGTATAATTGCATAAAATCCACACCACTAAAAGTGGTACACTGGTCAACTACTGGATGGCCTCTGATATCAGGTAGCTTAAGAACAGTCTCAGGAGTAAAATAAATCCAAATCCATAAATAAAGAAGTGATCAACTGAGAAACCAGAAAAAAAATAGGGGGATTTAGACTTTGTTTGCTGAGTACTGTTACATAGCCTAGTACCTACCTATGAACCTATCAGCCCCGGGGCCTATGTAAGCCTAGCCAAAAAGGTTCCCTGGCTTTCGCCACCCAAGAAAATTATTTTCCTGTGCGCCTGTCAAGCAGTGTTGCAGAAGTGATCCCTGGGGTGAATTTTCTATTTCCCATCCAGTCATCAAGGTTTTCTTAGAAGGCCAATGATGAGCTTTGCTTGACATGAATAGGTAGTTTATTCTAGAGTATGGGAAGTCTCTGGGACAGGAATCTATCCCACCAGCATGTTCTGTTTATTGTGGTGACAAGGATTAGGTCCCTGGAGCATGTAGTTTGGAGAGATTGGGATTTCTTTAAGTGTAGCATGTCCAACAGCTCTGGGTTAGTCATAGGCGATATGCAACAGAGTACAGCTGGAGTTTTTTGAGACTGTCTGCAAATGGCATCTATCTGAGGCTGGTAATCCTCTTAGTGAGGTATTTCTGTGGTCTTTCCAGTTGTTCTAGCTGTCTTGTGAGACACATGCCAAATGGGGCATTGTACTCTATAATGGGTCTGATGAGGGATGAGTAGAGAGGAACAATGACCTCCTTTTTTCTAGAGGAGAACCCTTTTGTGATGAGGTGTGCCATGTAGAAGGATTTCCTGACTACTGTGGCTATGTGGTTATCAAAGCAGAGACTACTGTCCACCTGTGTCCTGAGGTCTCTTATCACACTTTCAGGGTTTAGTGAGCTACCACCTATGCGGTAGTTTATGGATACTGAATTTTTCCCAAAGGGGATGACAATGCACTTTTTGGCATTGAGCTTGAGGACATGACTTTGACACCAAGCATCTGTCTCTGTGAGGCTCATTTGTAGAATGTCTACATCATTAGGTGATTCTGTTATAGCTCCCAGTTTGCAGTCATCTGCAAACTTTGTTAGCCAAAGACCTTCTGTGTTGGCCTGCACTTCAGAGAAGTAGATGCCAAACAGGATAGGACCCAGGACAGAACCCTGTGGTACTTCACATGTCACTGGTATGAAGTCAGACTTGGAGTCTGCTACTTTTACTGTGTGGGTTCTGTCAGTGAGCCAGTTGGCCACCCATCATGTGACATAGGGATTTATGCCAAGTTTAGTGAGTTTATCTATAATTCAAGAGTGGGGATGGTATCAAAAGCCTTGATGAGGTCAAGATAGGCTGTGTGCACTACCTTGCCCTTGTCTATGGCTCTAGTGACCACTTTAAAGAAGTCAATCAGGTTTAGTAGACATGATCTACCTTTTACAAACCCAAACTGAGTTGGGTCCAGGGTTAGAGGTTACCTATGTCTTTGTTTATAAGCTCCAAAATGATGCGTTCCATGGCCTTGCAAACCAGGCTCATCAGGCTAATGGGCCAGTAGTTTCTGGAGTCCGTGGTGGCACCCCCTTTGTGAAGTGAGATAACCCATCACTGTGCACCATTCAGTAGGCACATAGCCTGAGGTGAGGCTATGACTGAACATGGTACGTAGGTGGGGTGCCAGTTCATTCTGTAGTTCATGAATCATGCAGCCTGGGATGTTGTCTGGTACCATTGATGCTGTGTTCTTGGCTTTGGAGAGTGTGGTCTTTACTTGTTCATCCATGATTACAGGGACTTTGCATTCTTCTAGTATTAAGATGGGCCCGTTGGAGGGTGAGCGGGGTGTAAAGTTAGCACTGAACCTGTTTGCCAGGATATTGGCAATATCGGTTGGTTCTTTATATTTAGTGCCATTGTGCTGTAGCTCAGAGCAGATCTGAGTGTTGCCATTGAGATTCTTGACATAGCTGTAGAATGCTTTGTGGTTGTCTTTGGAATCGGTGGCGATTTTATTTTCATAACTGGCTTTGGAGGGTTTTATGAGGGATCTCATCTTCTTGCTGAGGCTGACCAGGGAGTTCCTCCAATCTTGGGATCTTACTCTCTTTTGTAACAGCTTCTTCCTTCTGTTGTCGAGTTTGTTTATGGCAGGGCACCACCAGATTGACTTCCTTTTCTTGGAGGATAGCGTCTTGGTTCTGTTGGGGATGGCATGATCCATGCACTCGTGTATGTGCTTATACAGTGCATTTGTGTAAGATTCAGCAGTCATATCTCTATTTTCCATCTGCATAAGTGTCATGAAGTTTTCCACTTCTGTCTTAAACATGAAGTTGGCTTTGGAGTAGTTTTTGACAGTGGCTTCCTTAATGGGGGGTGGGGGTGGGATAATGGATGTCTAGGGTGATTAGCTTGTGGTCAGATCTGACCAGCAAAGAGTTGACCTCTGGAGTGGAACACCGGTTACCCATATTGGTAATGACCAGGTCTAACATATTGCTGCCTCTGGTGGAGGTGTGGACAAACTGATCCAAGGCGTTGAAATTTATGAATTCCAGAAAACACTGAGCAAATGAGTTGGTACATGAGTAGTTTTCCCAGTTGATGGTGGGGTAGTTGAAATCACCCATAATTAAGTTAGTGGGTTGTATCTTAATATTTTCCAGTATCTTAAGAAATGAAGAGTGGGAATCCTGGGGCATGATGGGGGATCTGTAACAAGCTGCAACCTGGATTGCAGTCTTGCCCAGTGTTAGTTACACTTGGATCATTTTGGATGCATTATGTTGAGCAACTAGCCTGGAGGTGTGGATATCCTAAATGAATATAGACACGCCTCTGCCTTAAGTGTTTCAGTCCAGGTTAGGTGGCCGAAATGTGTGGTATGAATTATAGCCTGGTAATGCAGGGGTGCTCTCTGGAGCCTTGAACCAGGTCTCTGTCACTGCACAGATATCGATGTTCTCCATTTTAAGTTGTGCCTCGAGTGAGTGCATTTTGAGGTTTAGACTTCTAGCACTGAGTAGCATTACCCTCAGAGTTTGCTTGCTTGTACCTGTTACGGTAGTGACTTTAGCATTTGAACCTTGCCTAAAAAAGGCACTATAGGGGTGGCAAGAGCCTTAGCCAGTATCCGGAATCCCAAGGGTGACAGATTCAGGCCATCTCTGGCAAAGCATTGTGGTCTGTCGACCATGTCATCCCAGCCAGACAGATACTGGATCCCCTTAGAATGACACCAGAAGATTAGCCAATTGTTGAAGTCAATCATGTTGTCCTTGTACTGTGGTAGCACTCTGGGCCATGGCAGGATGCTACTCAGGGCTAGGGTCATGTCTGCCTGGGCTACAAGATCCAAGAGCTCCTTCATGTCTCTTTTCATGTAGTCCAGGGAGGTACACCTCAGGTCATTCACACCAACATGGACAATGACAGACTTGTATTTGCACTTGCTGTGGAGTGACTTGAGTGAGTGCATTATGTGGCAGATCCTGGTACCCGACAGGCAGCTGACACTAACTTTCTCCTTGTTTAGCTTGGTGAGTGGGACATCAGAGTGCCTGACTATAGAGTCACCTATGACTAGTGTGTTGGGTACGTTGTTTTGCCTTATGGACTGAGGTTGAGTAGCACACTGATTTTGTGGGCTATGTGTTATTTGGGTAGTGTTGGGGGGTGGTAGTTGTCTGCGTTTCAGCTAGGAAGGTCTCTGTTGCTTGGGCAGATTTTTATTTGGAGCCTCCATGAATGTGGGTGTGTGCTTTGTGTTTCTATGTGTGGGTTGTGGTAGTGTGGGCTTTGAAGGACATGTGTTAAGTGTGATGTGGTGCAGGTGTTAACCTTCTCCTCTTGACTGTCTAGTCCAGTCTTGGATGGATTGAGCATGGCTTCCAGTTTGGCTATATAAGTGCATCTCTCACATGTTGTAGTGTTGGGTGGTAGGAGGAGAGGGTTGTCAGTGTACATGAGGCAATTGCTACATTGCCCCAAGATGCCCAGATTCATCAGGTGGACCGGAGAAAACACCGGGAGCTGACCCATGGACATACCTGGATAGGTGCTTATTAATTTAAGTACTAAGAAGTGTTTTCCTCTTGACAAGTAAGAAAAGTTGAGTGCTGTAGTAATTTGTAGTTTATTTAGTGCTTACAAGTTCTGAGCAAGTGCTGAGCACAAGGAAACAGTTTTGAGTGCTAAAACTAAAAGAAAAACTGACTGGCTAATTATGGCTAAAAATGGGTAGTTTTAGCACCACTCCCAAGAAGAGAAACAGGCCATGACCTGTTTGGTGATCCACAGTCTTGTCCCAGATGATGCAAGGATCTGCAGGCTTGTAGCCTTTTTCTGGTAGAAGCCTCGAATAGCAACCAGAGCGATCAGGAAGGTTGAGCAAAGACACTCACTCTCCAACCAGAAAGAGTCAGGAATCCATGCACTCTACGCTTACTCTCACCAAACAGAAAATTAAATAGCAATTGTTACTTAGGTTTGAACATTGGAGATAAAGTTATATGTCATAATGCATACTACTGCATTCATTTAACACATCACAGTTTCTGATTAATTGTGCACAGATGTCACAATAACTTAAATTTTTTTTTCTGTAACTAGTAGTACGTGGAGCAGATAAAGCTCCATGAACTACAAATAATTATGATCAGACCTCCGATCATGACCCTTAATTATGTGTTATCAACATGGATGTAAGGATTCACCCCCTCATGCTTCACTCTTGAGGTGAATTTCTTGGCATCCATGTCTCAAACACACAATAAGCAGCTTATAATCATTGATCTGCTCTTAATCCTTTGTACTACACACTAGGAAGCTACAATAATGCAATATCTGTAGAACAGCTGACGCGAGCTCCATATAGCAATAAATGCTGTCTAAGCAAACAAAGTGCTACAATAAAGCAAATTACTGTAAATTTTGATAAAAAGGAAACCTTGTATCATAAGTAGTGTAGGCAGAGGCACAGCATTAGATAATGCATTAATGAAGGCAAAGGCAATATTATAAAACAAGTTTTAGTTATCCATACCACTGGAAGTATGGTTTGGGTACTTCATCATGCGGGGGACACTCAGGCATTTCCTGGCCAAGGGCAAATTTAAGGGCATTAGCTACTAAAGAGCAGTTTCTAAAGAGGACACAAACAACAAATGCCAGTCACATACGGCATTGCAATAGGCTTCCAGAAATTTGCTGTCAGATACTGTAATCAACAATGTTTATGACAGTCATTTGAATAAAACAATAGAAATGACAGGCTGTCATAAACATTGTTGATTTCTCCAGGTAATAAATTCAAAAAATATATCCATTTTTTATAGTAAGATGCTTGCTCCCATAAAAAGATAAAGCTATATCATTAGTCATTTAAATGTCTAGGTAAACATGAAGATGTTCTGAAAGGTAGGACTTTGAGTTTCATGTTACATTAAACTGTTTAAGCCGTTTTCCACAAACGGCCATGCATACAATACAAGTGAAAAATAAAGACTTTGCATGGCATTTGATATGTAATACCATTCAGTAAATGGTCCTCATTCATCACTGTTGCACCTGAAACTGCTTAATTACTACAAATGTTATAGGTATTTCATCCATCAACAGTTTTTTTTTTTTGTTAACCAGAAAAGCCCACTACATCTAAGTATATATTTTCATATGAGAGCAAGGAAGACTGCTTGGCTAAGAGATTTGCTTATGCATACATATGTATTTCAGGAAGAAGCAGACAGAATTAATCATAGAACTACACAAGTCATCACCCAATAGCCTTAACTTCAGGAGCAAAGATAGCTGGATACTTAATATTAGATCCAGGTAGTAGCTGTTATTTCAGGTGGTAGGTTACACTGCACTAACAGTACTTTCACTATAGTTAAACTAATTGGAGATGTAGAAACAGTACTCCCTAAAACTTCTCTAATGACAAAGTAAAACTGTAACCACAGCAACCTAAGCTTGGGTAATCACACTGAGAAAGAGATTAATTTTTAGCTTCCTTGTATTGACATACTTGTGGCTTTCTACATGAAATCAAAGGTCATGCTTCCAAGCTGTATAATTTTACGAAAGTGCAAGAAAGTGTAACATGATGAAAATAAAATTCACCTGAGCAATGTCAAAAACATGCTTTCAACACTAACCCATGAGGTCTAAAACAAGCACTGAATTTGTTTGCTGCACAATGAATGAAATGTTTTTATAAATTTCCAACACTTCTTTCTCATTTTTTTATTTAATTCAGCTATCCGGTATTTTGTACTGCACAAATGAGAAATTATTCTTGAGTCCATTATGTTATGAATCCATTTTCCTTTAATCTGAATCACAGCAAATTGAAAATGGAATACTGAAATGTATATGATTATAGAAAGTGCAGTTATGTTTCTGTAGAAGGACAAGCCACTGTGTTTATGTTTTGTTAGTGCTAGTTACCTTTTTTATTTCTATTCCATCCTAAAGTCACACTCCTTTGTGAAAAAAGGGTACACTGTTCATCAGCGACACAAAGAACACCCCTTACCCCTGTAGCTGTGCTGTCTTGTGGTGAGGATATAATTCTATAATGAGAGGATTAGCATTGCGATTTAATTTGTGATACAGACAAATTCAGTATTTTGCTGCTTTGGAATTGTACTTCCTGTCTGTTTTCATTTCAGAGAAGTCTTGTCAATATAGTAAAAAAAGATCTATATGTCACATAAATTGGATAGGAGTTTGTTTTCCAGCTGGCTTTGGCAAACTGTTTGTTTACAACTCAATCCTGACTGTAATCAGCATGAATCATAGCCACATTTATTTATTTACTTACTTACTTACCCAGCTTTTGTTGAACGGTTTAGTCCTAGTATGAGTAGCCCATTTTCAGGGAAGATGCAAGATAATATTAATACTGACTAGGGAAAATCTGACTAGAACAATGATGTGATTCCACTTCACATTTTTACATGTTTTTAAATGAGGTTCCCCTAATCATTTCTCAGTAAGAGTTTATATCTACCTGAGCTATAACCAAAGAATATCACCAAACACTAATCGGCTGTAGTTAATTACACCAGAAGCAAAAACAGATAAAAAAACAGAAAATCTGATGAAAAACATATACTTTAACAAAATAAAGCTTTCGGGTGTTACCCTTCCACAGTATTATGAAACTTAAAATATTCTTCTTTTATGCATAATTTCAAAAAACACACATGAAACAGCCATCCAATAAAATCAAGCAAATAATCAAATAATTAAATTAACTTCAAATTTAAAATAAACTTTTTATATTCACATCATTTATCTTAAATATGCAACAATCATTTAATAACATAATAGAGCCAAACTAATGCCCTAAATAAAAATATCAAATCAAGAATAGTATTATTCATATTTCTACTTATATTGTTTCTGTTTTGCCACTAATATGGGCTTTATGGTTACCATATTATTAAGGCCAGGTATTTTATCCACCTCTAGCCTGATGATGTATTTATATTCTGCCATCTCTATCTTATTATTAATATCTCCTTCTCTTAGGGTCTTGTGTATCACCTCTACGACTTTAAATTTAAGACGATGTGAAGGATCATGTTCCATCATATGTTTAGCTAAGGCGTTAGTGGCTACCCCCCCCCCTCCTTCCCTCCGATTTGTTCTCTATTATGCAGTCCCTGAGACACCTAGAACATTTACCAACATAAAAACCCTGTACATGCCATACAGGTTGCTAAGTACACTATAGCCACTTTATTACATGTGGCCTGATGCTTCATTTCATATGTAACATTAGTTACTGGATGGTGAAAAAGCAATTTACTACAAATATTTACATAGCAGCTGCAGTTATAACAGGGGACAGTACCAAAGTTACTGGAATCAGTAAGTTAACGTCAAAATCTTTATAGCATAATTGTCGTTTAAGGCTACTGTTTCTGTAAGCAAATTTTGGTCTAGTACCCAATAGGGTTACAAATTCTGGTAAAGACATAAGTATTCAATTATTTTGTATTATCGCTTCCACTTGTCATAACATTATACATGGTAACATACCTCAGTATGTTGGAGTACTCTCTATCAGTTCTTCTCTCTGATTATAATGGCTAAAATAGGAGGGGGGTGCTATCATGTCTCTATCTCTTAGTACATTGCTCATTGTATCTAATACCTGCTTCTCATTATACCCTCTATTTATAAGTTCTTTTGATACAGTTTGCATTTGTTCTCTACATCTTGCCTCCTCAATGCTCAACCTACTAATTCTCATAAATTAACTTTTTGTTATTCCTTTAAATATATGTCTAGCATGCATATTATTTATATGCGTGTATTTATTTACTTGATCCTTTTTTCTATGTACACACATTTTCAAGACATTAAGCTCCCTATATAATTCAACATCCAAGTAAGTTGTTTTATCATACGAAAAATTCATTGTGAATTTCAAGAAAGTTGTAGTATTATTCAGAAACTCATTGAATTCTATTAATCTTTGCTCATCCCCTTTCCATACCAAAAAGAAGTCATCCACGTAACATTGATAAAACAAGACATTCTCTTTAAATAAATTCATGTCTCCCATAATATAATCCTTTTCCCATTGACTTAACACAATATTAGCATAGGTGTTGGCCATGGTTGTCCCCATGGCCACACCTGCAAGTTGTAAAAATGGTACTCCATTAAATAGAAACACATTGTTTGCTAGAACAGTTTCAATTATGCTACATAAAACTCTCAATTTCCCTACTGGACTTATCCGCATTACTACACAAAAATTCACAGATTGCATTAACCCCATAGTCGTTGGGGATTACGATGACTAAAGAGCCTATGTGATGGAACCCTTGTCAATTTATATACAAAATGTATTGAACACATTTTTTGAAGATGTGTCCTAGTTATATAAAAGACACAGGTGACTTTTAAAAAAAAATGTATGCCTGGTATAGAGAAAATACATATAATTAATATATACTTGTGACCCTTGACATAGGCTCTTTATTCACTTTAATCCCCAACGACTATGGGGTTAAAGCAACCGGTGAATTTTTGTGTAGTAATACGGATACGTCCAGTAGGGAAATTGAGAGTTTATGTAGCATAATTGAAATCTAGCAAACAATGTGTTTCTATTTAATGGAGTACCATTTTTATAACTTGCAGGTGTTATGCTAATACTGTGTTAAGTCAATGGGAAAAGGATTATATTATGGGTGGCATGAATTTATTTAAAGAGAATGTCTTGTTTTATCAATGTTTCATGAATGAATGCTTTTTAGTATGGAAAGGGGATGAGCAAAGTTTAATAGAATTCAATGAGTTTCTGAATAATACTACAACTTTCTTGAAATTCACAATGAATTTTTCATATGATAAAATTAACTTGGATGTTGAATTATATAGGGAGCTTAATGTCTTGAAAATGTGTGTACATAGAAAAAATGTTCAAGTAAATAAATACACGCATATAAACAGTATGCATGCTAGACATATATTTAAAGGAATAACAAAAAGTCAATTTATGAGAATTAGGTTGAGTACTGAGGAAGCAAGATGGAGAGAAAAAATGCAAATTGCATCAAAGGAATTTATAAATAGAGGGTATAATAAGAAGCGGGTATTAGATACAATGAGCAGTGTACTTAGAGATAGAGACATAATAGCACCCCCCTATTTTAGTGATTATAATCAGGAAGAAGAACTGATAGAGAGCACTCCCAACATACTGAGGTATGTCACCATGTATAATGTTATGACAAGACAAGTGGAAGCGATAATACAAAAGAATTGGTGAATACTTATGTCTTTACCAGAATTAGTAACCCTATTGGGTAATAGACCAAAATATGCTTATAGAAACAACAGTAGCCTTAAGCGACAATTATGCTATAAAAATTTTGACGTTAACTTACTGATTCCAGTAACATATAAACCTGGTACTGTCCCCTGTTTTGCTATGTAAATATTTGTAGTAAATTGCTTTTTCACCATCCAGTAACTAATGTTACATATGAAATGAAGCATCAGGCCACATGTAATAAAGTGGCTATATTGTACTTAGCAACCTGTATGGCATGTACAGGGGTTTTATGTTGGTAAATGTTCTAGGTGTCTCAGGGACTGTATAATAGAGCACAAATCGGAGGTAAGTAGAGGGGTAGCTACTAACGCCTTAGCTAAACATATAATGGTACATGATCCTTCACACTGTTTTAAATGTAAAGTGTTAGAAGTGATACATAAGACCTTAAGAGAAGGAGATATTAATAATAAGATAGAGATGGCAGAATATAAATGGATCATCAGGCTAGAGATGGATAAAATACCTGGCCTTAATAGAAATATGAATAATACTATTCTGGATTTGATATTTTTATCTAGGGCATTAATTTGACTATTATGTTATTAAATGATTGTTACATATTTTAGATAAATGATGTGAATATAAAAAGTGTTTTTTAAATTTGAAGTGAATTTAATTATTTGATTGTTTGCTTGATTTTATTGGATGGCTGTGGCATGTGTGTTTTTTTAATTATGTATAAAAGAAGAATGTTTTAAATAAGTTTTATAATACTGAGGAAGGGTAACACCCATACACTTTATTTTGTTAAATAAAGTATGCATTTTTCATCAGATTGTTTTTTGTTTTATGAGCTATAACCAACTCAGTATTTGGGACTTCAGCTTAATAGCTCATTAAAATGATGGCACATCAGAAGTGCAAACCCAGCATACTGCATAATAATGCTACTACTGAAAAAATGAATTAAGCAACTGGTATTGAAATACAACCCATAAACTTTTGAACTTTCAGTATCAAAGGTGAGTGTCCTATGCTATTACTACCTGTTAAGCCATTGAGACACACTGCTGGAGTTTTTTTTAAGAACACTATAAATCAAATGATGTGTGATGAGCTCATCAAATTAATTTGAAGTTCCAAGCATCTCCTGTGGCACTTGCAACTAATACTGTGCTCTCTGCATTGTATAACCAGATAGGGAGGATATTTGATGCTCAATATGTGAAACTTGTGTCTGCATGTGTGTGCATGTGTGTGAGAGGGAGAGATTAGAGCTAGTTTGGCATGTCCTTCAATAACGTCTTCTCTAAAAAAAAAGGTATAAATGACTAATTGCTCAGAGCACTTTAGAAGTGAGGATTACCCCTTGAAGTGCAATAAGTACAGACTACGAGTTCAATGAAGTTGACTGCATTTGGGTTTGAGAGTTGGTATAATGGTTAAGGTATTTAGCTCACAAAGAGAAGGTACAGGGTTTGATTCTCACTTTTGAAAGGCTAGGCTTAAAATGTCCCACAAGGGCAGATAGCCTATTATTAACCTATGAAGTGGCCTACTATGTTTAAGTATCTGTATAAGCATCATCAATACTAAAAGAATTTTGTTGAATAAGGATGATACAACTATATCAGATTAACAGCAGATCTAACTGTCATCTAGCATATTACACAAAGTAGAACAACAACAGAGTAATTAAAATGAAATAAGTAAAGTAACGCAACATGTTAGTGTAGGGTTTTATATATGTATATATATATATATATATATATATATATATCAACGTTTTACTAACACAGAACAATTTGCTTTAAGTTCTGAGGTACCAGAAAAAGAGTTAGGCAGATGTTGTTTTATTGGATGGCTGTATGCACTCAGTAGCTTATAGGATGAACATGAAGCCCACTTTGATGTAAATATGGTACTGAAAGGTTATACTCGCATAAAACCTTTAACAGGACATTTAAAGGGATTCCACATTCTAGACCTGTATTGAATTTGTCACTTTCTACTTACAACCATTGGACTTTGACCAAGTAATTTTATTAGACTGTACTGATGGATACATTATGAAAAGAGGATTTGTACTTAATGGGTTTAATGTGTTAGCAAATTTATATGAAATGAGCATGTAAGTATGCAACCAACAAAGTACGTGCAGTGGTCTTTCTCATCTATGACTGATTATCTCATCTTCTTCTTCTTCTTCTTTCAGCTGCTCCCGTTAGGAGTCGCCACAGCAGATCAACTGTTTCCATTTCTTCCTGTCCTCTGCATCTTGCTCTGTCACACCAACCACCTGCATATCCTCTCTCACCACATCCATAAACTGATTATCTCCTATGATCTGCAATACATGACGTAAGAGGTTAAGCTGAAATGCCAGCAGAAGATATGAAATTATGTAGGAATTATGAAAGTAGAGCTGTAATTTTTTATTTTATTTATTTAACATTTGTTAACCGGAAAAGTCCAACTTGGACAAAGCCAATTTTCAGTGGAAGCCCAGAGAGAAACACTCCAGACACGTTTTTGTAACATGGGAGGAAACTGGAGCACCCAGAGGGCACCAACAGAATGCAGGGAGGACATGCAGACTCCACACAGAAGGAACCCTAGCTGAGAATCAAATCAGAGAAACTCTTGTTGTGAGGCGACAACACTACCGCTGCACCACTGCGGAATTTATTCCTCATGAGTTATTAAACTGATTCTGAAAAACTTTGTTAGATAACTAGTAATACAGTCAACTACACTTATGGAGCTCAGAAGCCAGACATCTAAGTTAATTGCGTCAATCTGTGCATTAGTCTTCTTTTTTTTGTCAAGATGGAGTATTTTAACTATCTCTGTAGAGCAAATGAAAAAAAGGAATCATCAATAAGGATTCATCCATAGATATGAAGGATATGATGAAAATGTGTATCTGTTACTTTAGACAAGTAAACAAAATGAGCATGTTCCCCAGTGAGAAAACATGGTTTGTGGTGTACTTTATCGTAAAATTTTAATGTAGTACTCTACATGAATGTTGGCCAATATCTAATTATAAAAATGAAATACAGTCCATGTTGTAACATATGCAGAAAAAATAATATTCTTAACTGTGTAGATAGTCAAAACACTTCTCAGCCCCACAAAGCACAGAGATACAAAGAAATGTACTAAAATTCATGAAACAACATTTAATACATGGCAGAGAAACTGTATCATGCTATTCCACATCCCAGTAATTTGGCCATATAAGACATGATAAATTGTGTAAATATATTCCAGTAATGTAAACTTAAGTATGCATATTAGAATAAAAAGAAAATATATTTTAAAATACAGAGATAATCAGCACATCTCTACATTCACAAATATGGTTAAATATTCTACTACAATGCACTTAAAATTAAGGAAGAGAGCAACAGATTTTGGCACGTTTTAAGAAATAAATCATTTTTTTGAAACACAAATCCTATAGCAATTTATTTATTTACTTATTTTATTTTATTTCCAGTTTGATGACCGTGGAGGACCACTGAGCTCAGGGAGCCTGTGTTCAGTGGAAGCCCGGGGAGAAAAGCTCCACATTACATAGTTTAGTTACATATACAATCATAGTAAAGAAGACACAATTACAATTTCATTCCATGCTAGGGAACAGGAATAAATTCTTTGGCTACATAGTACCTAAATATTTATGATGGCAGTGGTAACTTAACTGAGAGGGAGAATAAAGACTTGGAAGGAAAAGAGAGAAAAAAAAGTGGGATGGGTTATTTATAATACATGCAATTATGTTATTTACAATATATACATTTATGTTAGGTTAGCTTGTACTCAGAGTTAGTCAGGAGTTTAAGGGGTGGATTGATTATTAGGCTAGGTGGGGAGAGTGCAGTTGCATTTCCTGTTAGAGGAAAGGTAGGAATGTAGCTGAGTTTTGAAGTTTTTAAAGTTTTCACAAGTCCTTAGAGAGGAAGGAAGAGAATTCCATTTTTTAACTAAGGAAAAGGATAGAAGAAGCTGACTAGCAGGACGACTGGGTTTGCAGACAGTGATTATGTGATTAGGTTCTGGTGAGTAGATCTGAGAGTTCTCTGAGTGGTGTAAGGTTGAAGGATGTTGGTTAGTGCTGGGCACTTAGTAGGTTGAAAAATCAGTCTGTGGGCTGTAGTAATTTGGAGATAGTCTAGATGGTTGGAGAGTTCAAGACAATTTAACAAATGAAGGGCAGTACAGTGATGGGAGGAGAATTTGGCTTTGGTTGCAAATTTAGAAATTTTGTTATAACAGACTTCCAATTTGGAGGAGAGAAAGAGGCAGATAACTTTGTTAGTAGAGGAGCACCATACATTAGTGAGGGGAGTAGATAGGTAGTGATGAGAGTTTGCCTGGTGGAAGGAGAGAGAAAGTGGATGTTTCTGTATAACATACCAAGTTTTATATGGGGTTTCTTAATGTTTTGCTAGATGTGAGTGTCGAATTTTAGGTGTTCATCAATAGTAACCCCAAGTAGTTTAGCAAAGAGAACAACCTCTATAGTAGAGTTGTTTTGGCTAATAATTTAGAATGAGTTTTTATCAAGAGGGGAAGCTTTTGAGGGAGAGAATAATAGTATTTTGGATTTACTGGCATTTAGCGAGAGGTGGTTTTGGAGCATCCAAGTTTTCAGTGGTGGAGAAAGCAGTTTGGGTCACTGTTTGAAGCTCTGAGAGGTTAGAGGCACACCAGACCAAAGATGAATCGTCTGCATATTGTACAATTTTGGTGTTGGGTATGGTTTTGTGGAAATCATTACTAAAGATGTTTAATAGCATTGGACCAAGTATGGATCCTTGGGGTACCCCAGTGGGGGTAGGAAGGAAGGTTGAGGTGCCTTTCCCCCATTTCACAGCTTGAGACCTGTCAGAGAGGTAGCTTGAGAACCAGGATAAGGTATTCTGGGAGAGATTAAAGTTAGAAAGATGGTTCAAGAGATGGGTGTGGGAGATGGTATCGAATGCCTTGGACAGATCTAGTAGGATATTTTTCCAGAATCACAGGCAAGGTTTATTGTGTCTAAGAAGGACAGAAGGGCAGTGCTAGTATTATGGCCAGGTTGGAAGCCGTGTTGGGTTGGAGTGACTAGTTGGTGATTGGCTAGGAATGGCATAAGCTGAAGGTAGATGCATTTTTCCAGACTTTGTGAGATTAGGGAGAGGATAGCTATGGAGTGGTAGTTAGAGATGCTATTGTTTTTGCCTCCTTTATGGAGAGGTAGAATAAAGGCAGCATGCCATAATTTGGGCAAATAAGATTCCTGCATGGATCTATTGATCGAGATGCTAATGGGGAGAGCGATAACATCTGCACCTATTTTTAGGAAGGAAGATGGGATATTGTCAGGGGCATTGGAGTTTGGTTTTAATTTAGAGAGTCATTTTTTTTATGTGGGAGGTTGAGATGGGTTTAAGTTCAAAATTGGAGGACGACTGGGGGCAGGGGGTGGTGTAGGGGATGAGGATGATTGGATAGCTTAAGGGGAAGGGTTATTATTAGCTATATATAAACTTAGTTTCTACAAATACAAAATAGTTAGACAAAAATTAATCTTATAAGAGTGTCTGTAATACAGTCTTTTATATTTGCAAATACAAGTAGAATATTCGAAATCTGATATTTGATAACTTGTAGTACTGGATGAGTTACACACATGGTTGTATACAGCTGCAGTGCATTCTATGAGGGACAGACTTCTAGGCCATCAAAACTGCATGTTTCTCTTCATAGTCTTCTTGTAAAACATATTAAGAAACACCAAAGTGCATTATTTACATATATAAGCATTGATATATTAGTAACCGAAATTCTTCATAAAAGTGAACAACATTGTGTGTTTGATAAAAAAAGAGAATTTTAAATAGTTTCTTTGCAGGCATATATCAACAGGTACAAATTAGATTTTTTAACATATCGATTCAATAGCTTTATTCTGAGCCAATAATGTGATTATATAAATTATTTCATTTCTTCTTACATCTCTTAGTTCATAAGGATTACTTAGAAAGGTCTTTATTCCATTTTTTTGTTTGTTTTTTTCATTGACTGTTTATTTTCTATTGGGAGTCAGTATACTAAATAATTAATGTTGTTGGGTTACTTACATTACTTATTGATGTCTTCTAAACTGAGTTAATTTGTTTATGCATTATATCCTAATTTTTATGATGATAGGAGAATTTCATAACATGTGGCAAATAATTTGACCTGAATTTCCTACACTGGGTTCATAGGTAGGTACTAGGCTATTGGCCCTAGGGCATAATTAAGCCTAGCCAAAAATGTTGTGCTATCGCCTCCCTCCCAAGTGGTTTAGTTACCTGCGCCCCTGTCCAGCAGGGACACAGAAGTGATTCCTGGGGTGAATTTCCTGTTTCCCATCCACTCATCAAGATTCCTCTTGAAGAGTGCCAACGAGGAGCTCTGCCTCACATATATGGGGGCCTTATTCCAGAGCAAGGGGAGTCTCTAGGACACAAATCTGTCCCTCCAACAAGTCCTGTTTATTGTTGATGTCAGGTGTATGTCCCTTGAGCGTGTAGCTCTGGTGGATTGGGTTTTCCTTAGGTGGAGCATATCTAGCAATTCAAGGTTTGACATAGCCTTGTATGTCAGGCAGAGATCACCTCTGACTAGCCGGTATGCAGCCGAGTACAGTCTGAGTTTGTTTAGCCTCATGGCATAGGGCATCTGTTTAAGGCCCGTTATCCTCTTTGTGAGGTCTTTTGAGGCCTCTCCAGTTGTTGCACATGTCTTGTTAGGTACCTCCCGAATGGGGCATTATATTCAATAATGGGTCTAATGAGTGATGAGTAGAGGTGGACAATGACTTCCTTATTCCTAGATGCAAACCCCTTTGTGATAAGGTGGGCCATGTAGAAGGATTTTCTAACCACTTTAGCAATGTGGTTGTCTAAGGAGAGGTTACTGTTTACCTGAGTCCCTAGGTCTCGTATCACACTCTCTGTGATAAATGGGCTGCCACCTATGTTGTAATTCATAGGTACTTGGTTTTTCCCAAAGGGGATAACAATGCACTTTTTGGCATCTAGTTTGAGGCCATTGTTTTAGCACCACATGTCTGTATCCGTAAGACCCTTTTGAAGGATGTCTGTCAGTAGGAGTCTTGATTATGGCACCCAGTTTGCAGTTGTCTGTGAACTTTGTTAGCCATAGTCCCTCCATGTTTGCTTGTACCTCAGAGAAATAGATACCGAGCAGGAGGGGTTCCAAGACTGAGCCCTATGGTACATCACTAGTCACAGGTTTGGAGTTTGATCTAGCGTTTCCTATTCTCACTGAATGGGTTCTATCCATGAGCCAGTTAGCAACCCATCTTGTAACATAGGGGTTTATATTTAGGTTGGTGAGTTTGTCTATAATTCCCGAGTGGGGAATGGTATCGAAGGTCTTTGCAAGATCAAGGTATGCTGTTGAACTATCTTTCCATCATCTGTTGCTTTAGTGACCATTTTGAAAGAGTCAACCAGATTTAGGAGACATGACCTTCCCTTTATGAACTCAAACTGGATGGGGTCTAGGGTTTGTAGGTTCCCAATGTCATTGTTTATATGTTCCAAGATGATGCGCTCCATGGCTTTGCAGACGAGACTCATCAGGCTGATGGTGTGGTAATTCCCAAGGTTAGTGGTGGCACCGCCTTTATGGAGTGGGATAACTATTGCCATGCGCCACTCTGTGGGCACATAGCCTGAAGTGAGGCTGTGGTTAAACATGGTATTAAGGAGAGGGGTTAATTCGTTTTGGAGCTCATGTAGCACGCAGCCTGGGATGCTGTCTGGTCCTATGGATGCTGTGTTTCTTGCCTTGGAGAGTGCTGTTTTCACCTGGGTGTCTGTGATTTTAGGGGCAGCACAATCTTCTGGTATGGATATGAGCCCTCTGGGGGGTGAGGGTGGGGTGAAGTTTGCACTGAACCTATCTGCCAATATACTGGCGATTATCAGTTGGTTCCATGAATTTTGAACCGTTATGCTGTAGCTCGGAGCAGATCTGAGAGTTGCTATTAAGGTTTTTGACATAGCCAAAAAATGCTTTGTGATTGTCTTTGGTGTCTGCTGTGATTTTTCTTTCAAAGCACGCCTTAAGGTTTTTATGAGGGTTCTTAGTTTTTTACTTTTGTTTGCAGTAATTTCTTCCTTCTATTATAGGGCTTATTTATGGCCTGAGTCCACCAGACTGGTTTCCTTTTTTTTGGAGGAGTGCATCTTGGTCTTCTTCAGGATAGCACAGTCCATGCACTCATGTAGGTGCTTGTAGAGCGCTTTTGTGTAGGATATAGCAGATTCAATCATATTAGCATTTTGTGTGGGAGTAACGAAGTTTGCCACCTCTGTCTTGAGTAGCATAAAGTTTGCTTTGGAGAAGTTTTTCACCATGGTTTCTTTTGGGATGAGGTAGAGGGTGGTATGTGGATATCTATGTTGACGAGTTTATGGTCTGATCTGACCAATGAAGATTTTACCACAGGTGTGGAGCATTTGTCCCCCATGTTGGTGATGACCAGGTCCAGTATATTTTTAACTCTTGTGGGGGTGTTTACAAGCTGGTCCAGAGCATTGGAGTTTATGTATTCCAGGAAGCACTGAGCAAAGGTATTAGTACTTTTGTAGTTTTCCAAATTGATGTTTAGGTAATTGAAATCGCCTAGTATAAGGGCGTTTGGTTGGACTCTCACATTTTCCAGTACCTTAAGGAAAGCGGAGTGAGTGTCCTGGGGCAGGGAAGGTGATCTGTAGCAAGCTACAATCTGGATTGCAGTTTTGCCCATTGTCAGTTGCACTTGGATGATCTCTGAGGCATCATACTTTGCAACCAGTCTGGAGGTGTGGTTATCCTTGATGAATATGGATACACCTCCTCCCTTTGTATTTTGGTCCGGGTTTTGCGGCCGAAATGTGTGGTATGAATTGTGGCCTGGAATCACTGAGGTGCTCTCTTGAGCCTTGAACCAGGTTTCCGTTACTGCACAAATATCAATGTTCTCCATATTGAGGAGTGCCTCGAGAATGTGCATTTTGAGGTTTAATCTCCTAGCGTTTAGCAGCATGACCCTCAGTTTATTATCACTAGTACTTGCTACAGTGGTTGATTTGTTTTTTGAGCCTTGCCGAAAAAAGGCACTATGGGGGTAGCAAGAGTCTTTGCCAGTATCCTGAATCCCAGAGGTGACAGGTGTAAGCCATCCCTGGTGAAGCATTGAGGCTTGGTGAGCATGTCATCGCAGTCAGATACTGGATCCCCTTTGACACCAAAAACTTAGCCAATTGTTGAAATTTATATTTTTTTCCTTCTACTGAGGTATCATACTTTGTGAGGGTAAGATGCTACTCAGGGCTAGGGTCATACCTGCCTTGATTACATAATCAGAGTGCTCTTCTATGTCCCTTTTCATGTAGTCCAGAGAGGTATGTCTCAGGTCATTCACACCAACATGGACAATGACCGTATTTGTATTTGTTGTGGAGTGACCTAAGTGCATGGGTAATGTGACTGATTCTGGCGTCCGACAAGCAACTGCCAGTGACCTTCTCTTTATCCAGCCTGGTGAGAGGGACATCGGTGTGCCTGACTATGGAATCACCTATTACAAGTGTGTTAGGTATGGTGTTTTGCCTTAAGGGCTGTGGTTGTGCGGCACACTGGTTTTGGTGGTTATGTGATGATTGCGGTGTGTTTGTGGATGTAGGTTGTTTGCGTGTCTGCTTTGGAGGTCTCTGTTTCTGCAGATTTTTATTTACAGCCTCCGAATATGTATTTTTGTATCTATATGTGGGGATTGCAGTTTCATGTATGGTGGGTCTATGTGTAGTAAGTGGTGTGCTGCAGGTTGCTCCCTTCTCCTCTTGACTTTCAATTCCAGTCATGACTGGAGAGAGCTTTGCCTCAAGTTTAGCTATGTAAGTGCATCTCTCACAGATTTTGGTGCCATGTGGTAGGAGGAAAGTGTTGTCTATGTACATGAGGCAGTTGTGACATTGTCTCAGGATGCCCAAATTGATCAGGTGCACAGGAGAACACACTGAGAGCTGGCTCTTGGACATGCCTGAATGGGTTAAGGAACTTATTCTTATTTGCCTGGTGGGGAGAGTAATTTGACTGTTCCCTACAAACAACTGTTTTGGCTCAAGTACTGTAGTTTATTAGTGCTTCTGTCACTTATTGCACCAAGTGCTAGTCAGAAAGCACTGATTTCAGTGCTAAATCGGAAGGACTGGCTAGTACCAGGGGAAAAACTGAAGAGCAGACTCTGTGGAGCCGGGGATAGTTTAACCCTAGCTAACCACCGCTGCGCCATGTGCAAAACCTCACAAATGCGTTCTTTATATCAGAAAGATTAAAGAGATAGAAATTAGCCCAAAATGGCCAAAAAAACTACAATTTCTGGGCAGAAACCACTCCTCTAAGGACAGGTAGGCTGTTCAGAGCTCCCCACTCGCACTGGTGAACAAAGAAACTTCCTTTTTGCCCAAGTAAGGTATGGCCAACACAGAAGCTTAAACACAGTCCAGGTATCAGCAGGTATCCGAAACTGGACTTTTCTAGTTTAGTAAGGTGGGAAAATAGCAAGATTTTTTTTTCAGGAAGACAGTAGAAACAAGTGAAAACAACTTTTACAGTGCAGAAATGGCTGTCACACATGAGTGAGAAGCCAGAAACAATTAAAAAATACAATTTACAACAAAAAGGGAAGTTATTATAATTTATAGTAATAATGAATGCTGATTTTTTATTTAGATAAGTGAAGATGCAAATATTTTTTGAGTATTAGTTAGTTTGTTGTTATTGTTAATGATACAACCAACACAATTGGTGGAGTGGATACATATTTTTTCTTTCTACATTTGTTGTGCATATTGTTATAACTGCATTCTAAGCATTCTTTTACTGAATTGCTTGATTTGTTAAAGACTGTTGATACCTCTTAAAAAGCTTACAATAATTCTATTTATTATATGGTACAAAAATTTAAAATACTTTATTCACACGTAAAATCATACAAAATGCTAATACTGATATAGGAAACGACATGTTTGCATTTATCAAACATTCAAACACTTGTTAAATATTTGTTCACATTTTACAGCAATATACACTGGTTAATATCAATACAAGAAACAACATGTTGGCATTTTTCATTTTACTATATTGTTGTTAGCAACATCTGATATTATAGTAAATGTAGTACATATATTGAAGAACATGAATGTAATATGATTTAGATGACACTGATGAAGTTATTATGCAAAACTAATTTGTCTATTTTGACTTGCTGCCAGAATATTTTTTGAGTGCTGACAGTGGCATTTTTCTTTGTATAAATCTGCTATGCACCATATCCTGACCTGTGCTCTTCTGATGTTTTACATAAATTATGTATATGTATGTATGTATGTATGTATGTATGTATGTGTGTTTGTATGTATGTATCTATCTATCATATATATATATATATATATATATATGTGTGTGTGTGTGTGTGTGTGTGTGTGTGTGTGTGTGTGTGTGTGTGTGTGTGTGTGCGCTTTACAATCATAGCAAATAAAATGAAAACATCCTTCTTTCTTATACTTGGCTATTACTTCTTATTGAGAGGTACTAGTAATCCTTTTTACAAGTGGATTAGCAAAGTGGAATTACTAGCACACAGATGCTAAGCTGCTGTATGTCTGCTTTAATTCATAAAGTTTCCATATTCTGAGCTTTGTTGTGTGGTAGAATTAATACAGCCTCCATAGGCTAAGATGTTCTGTGTATGGTGGAACTGATACAGGTTTTGGATATAATATGTTGCACTGTAGAATTAAGATAACATTTAACCATAAAGCAAACACAGAGCCAAATTGTATTTATAATCATTTAAAACAAAGTCAAATATTGCATGTGCTTATATTTTGCTATTACCTCTAGTGTTTGTCAAATAATGCTGTTGAAATGATTAAAGGTAAGAAATATTAGGCATTTTGCTCTTGGTTAAAAAATGGAAACTGATTTTATCCAAGTTAAGCTGAAAGGGTTTGCTTTGTACTTTATGATGCTGGATACGGAGCTGTGTGTTCAGTTGAATAAGTACAGTCTCTAGATGGTAGGCAGTTCTGTCTACAATGGAATTAATACAACCCCCAGACACTAAGATGTTCTGTGTAACAAAAAAATTATTTGATAAAATCAATACTGCCTCCCAATTGCTAATGTGTTCTGTGCACATTTTAGTTAAAGCAGTTTCCAAATTTTAAGCTGTTCTGTTAAAAGACAATGCAGATGGGAAATTGATGTTTTTGCATGTGGTAGAACTGCAGAACAGAAACTGATTTTGCTTAAGTTGAATGGAAACATTTTGCACTGAACTTCATAATGAGAGAGAGAGAAAAACAATATAAAGCATTTAAAATGGTCTTGAAAGAGCAACATACTATATTGCACTTTTGATGGGAAAAGACTGGACAGTGGCACTTGCTACCAATATAAGGCCCTCTACATTGTGCAACTAGATAGGTAGGAGGTTTGATGCTTAACATGACAAATGTGTGTGTGTGTGTGTGTGTGTGTGTGTGTGTGTGTGTGTGTGTGTGTGTGTGTGTGTGTGATTTTAATGTTAGGAGCTGTATCTACTTCCCATGAGGAGAATACATTTAGGGGTGGGAATTAGTATAATGGTTAAGGTGTTCACCTCACAGGCACAAAGTACAAAGTTTGACTCTCACCATGGGAATGGAATTTTCTAAACATAAAATGGCCGACTATGGCAGCTAATTTAGCACTTGCCTATGAACCTACGAGCAATTGTTCATGAAAATAGTGACAATTTTACTTTAAATTTCTTGTTGCAAGATATGCTTCCTGCTCATTATTGTTTATGTGATCATTAATATTAGTGAAGTAGTACTTCTATGAATGGTACATAATTCTGATTTTGATCCTTTACTCATTTGCTTACTGGTTTGATTTGATGTTTATTGATTTGCATACTGACCTGTTGAAGCATTGTTGGAACATCTTTCTGACTGAAGCAGTGTGTATTGCTTGCAAGTCGAAGTAAGCCAACGCATCAAAACATATTAATCATAATACTCCCCAGAGAGGTTATCACTGCTAGCTGAGACTAAACATTTCTTGTTCATCCAATTTCTGACAGTTATTTTAATGCTTTTTTTCCCAACATGTGTAGATTGCTGCTTATTTCTTGTTCTCCATTCTGCTTAAAAATGTATTTATCTGAGATAATATAAATAAAACATATGTACAGACAGGGGCGGCACTGTGCCACAACAGATAGTGTTGTCTCATAGCAATAAGTTTCCCAGTTCAATTCTTGGCTGGGGTGCCTTCTGTGCAGAGTCTGCATGTCCTCCCTGTGTTCATCTGAGTTTCCTCTGGGTACTCCAGTTTCCTAGCACATGTGGGTGGATGGATGAATGGATGGACAGATGGATGGATGGATATGTACAGGCACAGCGGTCAGGAAAAAATGTTGATACGTTTGCTCTGTCTCTCTCTGTCTCTCTCACTCACACACACACACACACACACACACACACACACACACACACACACATTATTACAACATTTGTAAAGTCATAGAATCATATTCTGCATAACAAAATTAATTGACTCATATACCAATTATATAACTTGTGACCTGTCATTTTTTAAAGCACAGTCCCATACAGGGTCATACACTTGTGTATGGAAAGACTAACACAATGTAATAATGTATGTGAAATGGACAGTAAGAAAACATGCTAGAATCTTTATACTAAAACAATGGCCAAACAGTAGAACCTTATATGACATACTTGTCTTTTCATTTACAGAAATTCCCCTCAGTTAATGCATTAATATGTCAAAGACAGGCAGCACTAGAACACTAAACTAAGAAATAAACAGATGATGTAATCCATGGTGTGTGCAAATTAATTTCTGAGGTATAGTATGTTTACTCAGGATTAAATGTTACAATAATGCCATTTTGTTAGTTATCATAAACTAGTAGCTAATAGTTAACAGCATGATGTGTTTCTGTGTGACTGTGCGTCTGTATATGTGTATTTTGAGGACAGGGTGGTAGCAAGGTCCTTAGTATACAGTTCTATAATCTTTGACTACACCCTTGAATTAAAATATAAATTCTAAACAAATAAGATGATCTACACAGATTAAGTCTTTGTTAATAAGAAAATACCATGCCTCACCAGCTGTTTCAATACATACTAGTATGTTATTTCTTAACATAAATCCTACAGAATAGCATATTATGAATGCATATACTATTCTAACCTCCTTCAACTTCACTCTCCCAACTCTTGAATTAAATATTTAGCTGTACAGTGGTATTCTTGTCACTCACATGTATAAATTAACAGAAAAATGTCTACACACCTACTAGACTCCATAAACACACTCAAACTCCCCAAATATCTGCAATCCTAACATATATGCATTTTCAAGAAAAGCATGCTGCAACAGGTGCTAATGTGAAAAACATGGTAAATTGCCTTTCTACCAAGATTCAAGCCAACATCCCCTAAAAAGAGTTTAGCACTGCTGATCTACCACAGGTACTTACAGGGTGTTTTATTAACAGTGAGGACACATTCTGTTAGCAATACCATGCTCTCTCTCTCCTTCTATCTCCTGCTCCACCTTACAGAATTTCTTGTTTAAAACAGTTTTTATTGAAACTTTTAAATTTGCAATATTTACAAAGAAAAGGAAGATTGATTGGTTTCAAAATAAACAATATAGCAACAATATATAAAACACATATCACATAATGAAAGAATATAGTTATACAGCGTCATATTTAGAGATTACAATTTCTAATTCATTCCAGCAGTTATATTTTGGATTATTGTTTACTTAACTTTAACTTTAAAGATTCGGTTTTGTTTTACATAAAATAGCAAGATCCTAAAATTCTCTGAACAAAGGTACTGAATCAGAATTCCATTTTTAGTAATAATTGTCCTATCCACCACTAAAAGACTCCAAAATAACAAGTATTGCTTATAATTAATGTCTCTTGAAACATTTATTTATGTAGTTTATCTTTTTAGGTTACAATTATCAGTTCATAAACCTTTTAAAAATTGATAATGTCAATCCCAAAAATAATTAAATCTGTTTTAATCACTTTTTCAAATCTTCAGCATATTGATATGTGTTTTACTAAACTGCGCAATGTTATAAGGGGTTATAAAAATTCTATGTACATATTTCAACATATAAATTTTCCAATAAAGACTTGAATAAGTAGAACCAATTGATTTCAATAGTAAAATGCTGTTTTCTCTATCAATTAGATTATGTAAACCACTATTTTTCCCTCCTCCAGTATCATTTGACAGTTATTATTATTCAAAAATCGCTTATATAATAAAGATAATTTAATTAAAGTTTCTTTTTAATTTTTATAATAATAGAAATTATGTATATAAATATGGAACAGATTCAATTTCATCTTTATTTAAAAAAATAAGTAATCATTTACTTTATTTACAATAGATTATGCTAATAAAATATCAGATAAAGCTAGATTAAATTTTCTTAAAAAACATTTCACTGTCAAAACTGAGTTATTATTTAAACAATCATACTGTAAGAGTATATTCTTATCATTGAAAAATTAGAATGAAGGAGTCCGAATGGAGAGATGATCTTCTTCTATCAGCTGTTCCTATTAGGGGTCGCCACAGTGGATCATCTGTTTCCATTTCTTCCTGTCCTCTGCATCTTGCTCTGTCACACCAACCACCTGCATGTCCTCTCTCACCACATCCATAAACCTTATCTTAGGCCTTCTTCTTTTCCTCTTACCTGGCAGCTCCATCCTTAGCATCCTTTTCCCAATATACCCAGCATCCCTCCTCAGCATATGTCCAAACCAACGCAATCTCGCCTCTCTTGCTTTGTCTTCAACCTGTCCAACCTGAGCTGACCCTCTAATATACTGATTCCTAATCCTGTCCATTCTAGTCACACCCAGTGCAAATTGTAACATCTTTAACTCTGCCACATCTAGTTCTGACTCGTGCCTTTTTATCAATGCCACTGTCTCCAACCCATATAACATAGCTGGTCTCACTACCCTCTTGTACACCTTCCCTTTCCCTCTTACTGGTACATGTCTGTCACAAATCACTCATAGCACTCTTCTCCACCCATTCCACCCTGCCTGTACTCTCTTCTTCACCTCTCTTCCACACTCACCATTACTCTGAACTATTGATCCCAAGTACTTAAACTCATCCACCTTTACCAACTCTACTCCCTGCATCCTCACCATTCATCTACCCTCCCTCTCATTTACACACATATATTCTGTCTTAGCCCTGCTGACCTTCATTCCTCACCTCTCTAGAGCATATCTCCACCTCTCCAGGGTCTCCTCAACCTGGTCCCTACTCTCTCTCTACAGATCACAATGTCATCTGCAAACATCATAGTCTACAGGGCCTCCTGTCTGATCTCATCTGTCAACCTGTCCAACACCATTGCAAATCAGAAAGGGCTCAGAGCTGATCATTGATGTAATCCCACCTCCACCATAAAAATATCTGTCACTCCCACCGCAGTCCTCACCACTGTCACACTACCTTTGTACATATCCTGTACCACTCTTACATACTTCTCTGCCACTCCTGACTTCCTCATACAATACCATAACTCCTCTCTAGAATGGAAAAATGATAAAATGTCCAAATGGAGAGATGACAACGGGTCCAAATGGAGAGATGATAAATCAGCAAGCAAAGGAGAGTGGTATTGCTGGAACTGAATTCTAATTCCAATTCCAATTTGAATGGAGAGATGATAAAATGTCCAAATGGAGAGATGACAATGGGTCCAAATGGAGAGATGATAAATCAGCAAGCAAAGGAGAGTAGTATTGCTGGAACTGAATTCATCCTCAAGTCTTGGTGGGTACCTTCATGAGGTGGACATGTTTTTCACAAAATCTCACCAAGATGATGCTGATATATAGACAGCATTTTATATTGCAACTATCATGGACAGACGTAGGTTAAAATAAAAAAAAAAAGATAAGTGGGTGCACAAGACCGAGAATAAAAAAGTGCCCAATCCTGGTAGGCACACTGGTGTCAGGACTGGAAAAAAATTACAGTGTATTCAAGACACTGAAACATTCCTACAATGGGGCTAGGCCAGGCCCAGTGGAGGATGCCCCCCCCTTGTTATAGAAAAAGTAGTAGTTCACAAAAATCACAAAAACTGATAGGCCACAAAAGAGCCATACAGACAATAGAGTGGACTATTGAGGATAAGAAAGACATTCTGTATTGTTACTATTATGCAAGAAGCCCAGAATTTCCAGACAGGAGATTTACAAAAATATTAAGAGAGAATTTAGAGGAAAGACAAATACTTCCACAAGAAAAATTGTCAGAAGCTTCAAATGAAAATTTGTGTTCATTAATAAACTATGTGTTCATAAAAACACTATATAGACCATAAAACCTTGGGCCATTTGGAAAAATAAGCAACTGAGGAAGTGCAAAAATATAAAGATCAAACTCTAGAGACTTTAAAGATATAAAAAAGAAATATGGACGTGGGAAAAAGTGAGATCTGATATGGTGCAATATCTATGCAAAGGAGAAAGCCAAATTAATCAACACAAAAAGGAAGCCCCAAAGATATTCAAAGAGAAATATAGGCAGAGTCATACAGATATGGAAAATTTCACAATAAAAAATAAGATCACAAAGAGGAAATGTAGAACAGAAGATTAATGAAGTAGAAGATAAAAAAATAGAAGTTGAAGTCATAGAATGCTTGTGAAGTGAATAATTTAGTGTAGAAAGTCTAACACAGGTTATAGCACAGCATGATGGAACAACACGTCCCTAAAGTAAGGTGAAACAGGAGGAGCAGGAGACATCTGAAGAAGAAATATGGACATGGGAAGAAAAAGAGATTTAATATGGTGCAATATTTATGCAAAGGAGAAATCAAAACTAATCAATACAAAAAGAGCAGCACTAAAGATATTTGAAGATAAATACAGGCAAAGGCATCAGGACATGGAAAATTTTACAATACAAAAAAAAAAAGAAAACAAAGAGGAAGAATATAAAAGAGGATTAGTAATGGAGAAGTTAAATAAATAGAAACTGAGGTTATGGATTACCTGCGAAGTAAAGGATTTACTGCAGAAAATTTAACTCTGATAACATCACAGCAGGATTAAGGAGAAACCAGTGAAGAGGGAGGCATCCAATCAGTTGCCATGTGAAGATGCTTTGGTGTCTTTTACAGGAAACCAGTACAAATGTTCAGTTAGAGTTGGACAGCAAGGGAAGGAACAGTAAACTGTGGCAAGTATTCTGCAGTCAATGTTGTGGATTGATAGGCCAGTAAGTTCCCAAATGAAAGATCAATAGATGGCACAGGAAGATGCTCTAGAACTTTCTGTAGAATGCCAGAAGGAAATGGAGAACAAATAATGTGCCCTCAGTTTAGAAGAAAATGATTGTGACATCCCTGCACTGGCCCAGTAATCAAGGAGCCTCAATCCTTACCACTGGCAACAGTGGGGAATGTATACACTGGTAGGATGACAAGTACACAGTAAAGTGCAATTTTCCTTAAGAGCACACAAAGATCACAGTCAGTCTGGGGCTGGTCTATTCCTCTTTCTCCAGATCCCCAATAAGACTCCACACTGGCACAGCTCTAGGGTTGAAATCTAAGCTGAGTGGCCAAGCCAAAACCTCCAACACCCTGTCTGTCCAACCAGTGCTTTGTGTTCCTGCCCAAGTGGCTGACAATCATCCACTTTGAGATTTGATCTATATACAAACACACACACACACTCACCTGGGTAAGGCTGCCACTGGTTTACTAGCTATGCCCCCTTCTGCCCAGACTATAAGGTGGTTCTCACTGCCACCAGCCAACTCTTTATCACCTACTTAAGGCCCTTACCAAAGGGTCTCCAATCTTACTGTGTAATGTTACTATTATCCAAATGGTAGTCTGACCAAGAGCAAGGCTATTTAGGATTGGCCTATACAGTGTCACCAAATAGACATACATGTACTCAAAGACCTTAAATATGTCTCACAGATATCAGCTACAAAGATAGGCTTAAAAATATTTAATAATAAATAAAAAATAGTAAAAGAACAAGACAACAAATCTGTTACATCAGAGTTCAAAATCACAAGCAATATTTAAAACAGCATTGCAGGACAGTCTCAAATAAAAAGAAAAACGTCTAAGCTATACTTTCCTGTATTTCTATCTGAATCTAAAAGAGTTGCTATGCCATAAAAACTTACTTCCAACAAGGAAAGTGCAGATGAGTGGATGTTTCCTAGTCAAAGACAAAATACAAATGCGCAGTCTCTCTCTGAGAGAGTTCTTAAATTAATATCAAATATTACTGCTGGGTTAGCTTGGATAACACTTTTAGTCACCTGGCTTTCAGATCCCAAGCTAAACCCCCATTGTCAGAAACTAACCGAATTTAGCATCTTTCTGTGAAAAATACATATCTCTCATCTTTGCAGATCCTGAAAGTCATAAAACAATAAAACACTTCTGCATCTCAAGCCTACTAATTCTCTCTCTTTCAAAGCAACACAGAGAGTCCCCTAGTATACACATCATGTCTCCTGTTGACTGAAACTAAAAGATAACATCTCTTGTTTATGGTCCAGAAATTATAAAAAAAAATTTTCAACTATTTTCTTGAAGTTTTGTAAGTTAACCCTCTGTTTTAGTTCCTACTGTAAAAACATATACATTTACACAATTAAAATAGTTTATATAAATTTCTGTTCTCTTCCAGCAGGGCATGCTTTCATTAAATCCTTTAAGCTCAGTACTTTATACACACTTTTGTAGTAGCAGCAGTTGGATACATACATAACATATAGTTTTAATATAGAGATAACACAAGCAATTGCATCATACGGATATTCACAAATGACATATAACCATTTGCAAATTTCCAGATAGCTGGGCTGGCAGTATTTCCTTTTCTTCATAGGTGTATACTAGGCTAATGGCCCTGGAGCCTTTACAAGCCTAGCCGATAGGATAACCCTGGCATCATCCGACCTGATCATAGTTCCCAGTGCCTCTTTCGGGTAGAGCCACTGGAGTGATCCCCAGGGTGAACTTTCTATTTCCCATCCACTCATCAAGATTTCTCTTGAAGAGGGCCAGTAAGGTTTTCTGTTTGACATGTATGGAAAGTCTATTCCATAGCATGGGCAGTATTTGGATTATGAACCTGTCCCTCCAGATTGTTCTGTTGACTGTGGTAATGAGGTTGAAGTCTCTGGAGCATGTGATGTGGAGGGATTGGGATTTTTTTATATGTAGCATTTCTAACAGAGCTGGGTCAGACATGGCTTTGTAAGTCAAGCAGAGATCGCCTGTAAGTAGGCGATATGAGACAGAGAAGTTTTTTTTGAATCTGTCCATATACAACAAGTGTTTAAGGCCTAGGATCCTCTTTGTGAGTACTTTTGTGGCCTCTCTAGTTGTTGCAGGTGTCTAATGAGGTACATGCCAAATGGGGCATTGTACTCAATGATTGGCCTAATGAGGGAAGAGTAGTGGGAGACAATGACCTTTTTCTTCCTGGATGCATCTCAGTGAGGCCTTTCTGTAGGATGTCAACATCACTTGGGGAGTTAATAATAGCTTCCAACTTGCAATCGTCTGTGAACTTTGTCAGCCAGAGTCCCTTTGTGTTGGCCTGGACTTCAGAGAAGTAGATACCAAACAGGAGAAGACCCAGGATCGAACCCTGTGGGACTCCACTATTGACCATTCGGAAGTCTGACTTGGAGTCAGCTACTTTCACACTGTGGGTTCTATCTGTGAGCCAGTTTGCAACCCACCTAGTTATATAGGGGTTGATGCCTAGCTTAGTGAGTTTTTCTAAGATTCCTGAGTGGGGAATAGTATCAAAGGCCTTGGCCAGGTCAAGGTAGGCTGTATGACTCACCTTGCTTTCATCCACAGCTCTGGTGACTGACTCAAAGAAGTTGACCAGGCATGATCTACCCTTCACAAAACCAAACTGTCTGGGATCCAGAGTTTGGAGATTCCCTATATCCTTAGTTTATTAGGCCCATGATGATGTGTTCCATAGCTTTGCATATCAGACTCATCAGACTAATGGGGTCGATAGTTCCCAGGGTCTAGGGTCTGCAGTCGCTCCTCCTTTGTGGAGAGGGATGATATCAGAAAGATAGATGTAATAAAAGCAACATGCAGTATTATAACAGATCAGACTCTATCATGCACTATCACAAATAATAAATTAAAAATATCGGCACAGGTAGAAAAACTTGTAAGATATGTAGATAAATATAAAGGAAAAGTACAAAATGAGCAGTTTATTGATGACCCAAAAAAGATTTTTAGAGAATTGGGAAACAAGGCAAAAAGAATTGAAATACCACCAAAAAGAAGAAGAAAATAGATACATTTTGGAGAAATATCTATGAAGATCCTGTGGAATATAACAAAGTTGCTAAATGGACAGAAGAAGTAAAAGAAAGAATGACAAGTTCAAATGCACAGGATATGAAATGGGATGAAGTTGCAGCCAGAGAGATTGAAACAAAGTTAAGAAACCTCCTAACTGGAAAACCCCAGACCCAGATGGAGTACCTAACTTCTGGCTAAAGTATTAAAACCTTTTCATGAAGACTTAGCCATGACTAAGCACTATTTATATGCGCACCCTGAACAGATACCAACCTGGTTAACAACAGGAAAAACAATACTCCTATTTAAGAGTGAACCTGCATGCTATCCTAAAAATTATAGACCGATTAGACTGATAACTTGCCCTCCGATGATGTATAAGCCATAACCTGGAAATGATGTCAACAGAGTTTGTAGTCATTCATGGCAATAAAACAAAACAGTAATAAAAGAAAGTCATATGGAACAAAGGATCATTTGTTGTTAAATAAAGTCATAATGGAGAACTGTAAAAAGGGGAAGAATTTAAGTATGGCATGGATAGACTAAAAAAGCATTTCACAGTTTCTCACAATCATGGATAAAAGAGTGCTTAAAAATTTATAAGATACACCCTACACTGATTGATTATATTACAGTGACCATTAAACAGTTGCAAATTACTTTGCAGTTAAGCCATGATAAAGGACAAATTATTATTCCAGGGATAAAAATTCAAAGGGGGATATTCCAGGGTGACTCTCTATCACTGCTGCTCTTTTGTCTTGCCCTTAACCCATTAAGCTGTCTACTTAACAGATTAGGTCATGGCTACAATCTGGCTCCCAGAAAACAACACTGTGTAAAGATTTCTCATCTTCTTTCTGTTGATGATTTAAACTGTATAGCTCATCAGACGAGGAACTCAAAGAATAACTGCAAGTGGTCAAAACATTTTCAAATGATATAAGAATGTCATTTGGTCTGGATATAAATATTTAGGAATTGATGAAGGATCACCAATAAAGCATGAACAATTGTGAATAAATCTTAGTAAGGAATATTTTAGAAGACTTTAATATTGAAAACAGCATTGACATCTAGGAATAAAGTCCAAGTTATAAACTAATTTTCTCTTCCTGTCCTAACTTAAAGTTTTAGAGTGACTGACTGGCCCCAAATGATTATGTAAAGGTTAGACAGAAAAACAAGTAGGAGACTTCATGCTCATGAAATGATTTATAAAAATCAATACACACCAAGATTATATATTTCTTGTTCTGAAGGAGGTATTGGCCTCCTCGAAACTGATTACATGTACAGATCATTGAACTGTATATATATTTGCTGACCTCACAAGATCCAAACATAGTGAAAGTTTTGAAACAATGGGGGAATAAGTCTAAGGTGACTTCTCTGCTTAGTGTTCAGACAGCAACTTAATGTGCAAAAAAAAAAAAGAATATAAGGTAAAGGATCAGATGAGAAGGCAAGAAATGTGGAAAATCATAATATAGTTGCAAGTATAGAAAACTCTTGGAACAACGTCATGTTGATCAGGATCAACCTCAGAAATAGTTAAGAAGAGGTAAATGTAAAAGGTTAATATTGGTGGCCCAAGATAATGGACTATATGCACATTTGTTTACAAAGTCCATTGAATGTGTGGGAGAAACAGACAAATTTAGGTTTTCGTAAAACAGAATTAGAAACTGTCACACATCTTGTTGCTGGTTGTGATATCCTAATGGCAGAAGGACTGCATACTGAAAGGCATAATAATGTGGCAAGATTGTTGCATTCGGAATTGTGCAAACATTATAATATTGAAGTATCTGAAAAACACTGGAAAAATGAGCCGCAAAGTATTATAGAAAATGATGAAGTTTATATCACATGTGATCACCCATTTACAACAATTCAAAAAATAGGCACGAGAAAACCAGATATAGTAGTCTATGAAAAGAAGAAAAAGGTAGCATTGATCATTGAAACTGCTACACCGAGTGACTATTGTGTCTTATGTACAGAGAGCCAAAAAAATCATAAAAAAACAGGATTTGCAGGCAGAAACAAGGGCAATGTGGAAGAAGGATACCCGGTCAATTCCAATAGTAGTAGGAGCAATGGGTCGTATAAAAAAGAATTTACAATCTTTCTTGGATAGGCTACTGATACATGTAACTCCATACGAATTGTAGAATTAATTATTACTGGGCACATTACAGGTGCTGTGAAGAGCATTCTGGCTAACATCAAAGACTGAAAAAATAATAATTATATGAATTTTAATCATAATCTTACTTAGGAATGGGGTCCATTCCTGTTATAGTTTCAGAAACCCAAAAGACTTGGAGAAATTAAAAATAAGATATCATTCAAAGATTCTAAATTTTTACAATTTTGACTTTCAATGAATTTTTATGTGTAAGCAATTAAAATTATAAGAAATCTCTATTCTTTAAACAAAGGTAATATTATATATGTATAAATCTTCTCTCTCTCTCTCTCTCTCTCTCTATATATATATATATATATATATATATATATATATATATATATATATATATATATGGATCTACCTGACTACATCGACATGGCAAAAGAGCGAAAACGACTTCACCGACGCCAGAAGATCGACAAGGCAGAAGACCGACAGAGGAGAACACCGACGCTGAGAACACTGAGATGGGGAAAGGATGTGTAAGTATGCGCTAGTGACGGACGTTAGGGTGCGAGTAAGGTAAGTGTGCGATGTTGACGGTGTGTAGGGATAAGGGTGGGATAAGTGAGTTAGGGTTAGGGCGCGGGTTAGGTAAGGGTGCGAGTAAGGTAAGTGTGCGATGTTGGTGGTTTGTAGGGATAGGGGTGGAATAAGTGAGTTAGGGTTAAGGCGTGGGTTAGGTAAGGGTGCAGTAGTGATAGTTTTTGGGTTAGGGGTGGGTTAAGTGAGTTAGGGTTAGGGCGCGGGTTAGGTGAGTGTGTGATAGTGACGGACCTTAGGGTAAGGGTTTGGGTTAGGGTTGTAGATAGTTGTGTATGTATGGGTTAGTGTTGGTTTGTAAGGATTTTGGTGTGCTTGTGTTGTGTGTGTGGGTTTTGGACAGGGGATTTGTTTTGTTTGTTGTTGTGATGTGTCGAGTGTATGCGATGTCGTGTTTGTGAACTGTCGATCTTCTGGCGTCGGTGAAGTCGTTTTCGCTCTTTTGCCGTGTCGATGTAGTCAGGTAGATCCATATATATATATATATATATATATATATATATATATATATATATATATATATATATATATTGTTTTTACTGATTGGTTTTTCAGTGACCTTCTCACGTATTGTTTTAGTTTGTTTGGGATATTTTTTCAGTGACCCTAATGATAATGGACATTAGCTGGGTATAACAGCCCTGTGTTTCTTATGCTTAGTCAAACACTCTGCTTGTGCTGTGCTGATGAGGTCATAACAAGGCTGAAATATGCATATCCACAGCTAGTGGAGTTTGGCTTTATTGGCCTGAAATTGTCCATTAAAATAACGAAAACAAGACATGGGCATTCAGAATCGCCAATTAGCTGAAACACCTGATGTTCATAAGGGTCATTTGCATATGTCCCATGTGCTTTTGGCACAAGAGGTTTGGGAGATCACTCAGTGGAAGTTCTTGCTTTGCTGGAGTTTTCATTTTGTTTTTACTTATATAGATAGATATAGATATACATCTGTGGGTCTCCTGTATTTTATCAAATACTGTTTATTTGACAAATGCAGGGGTGTGGTTTAATGCTGATGGTACAGATAGCCAAGTGGTGAAAATGTCGACAGTGTGTAATGCTGACCATACCTCTCAACTGCCCAGATTTTTGCAGAATGTCCAGAATTTTGTCTCATAATTTTGGTCTATTCCTAAAAATTTGTGATTTTCTGGACTTTTGCGGCAAATCACTGAGGATTAACTGCACTAAACAGTGACAGACATTTGAGTTTCAAACTTCATATCCCTCAGAAAATGCATGCTAACAGAAGATCTTTTAATCTAACAACTTTCTAAGTTTATAAGAGCAATGTTTAAAATCTGTCCCTATTTTTGGAGCTTTGTCCCCCCATTATTTTTGGCTTTGTCCGGAATTTTTGTGCTAAGAGGTTGACCGCTATGGTCAAGACGCATAAGTGGAGTTGGAGGGGTGACAGTGTTTGTGCATGTATATGTGAGCTAGGGTAAGGGTTGGGATGAGTGAAGAATAGGTGTTATATGTTTGTGTGAGAGTCTTTGTATTTAAGGGTTAGGTCAGGGTTAGGTTAAAGGATATATATACTGTTGTTTTTGTGTATTTGTGAATGTTTGTGTGCCTGAATATGTGTAGTGTAGTGGTAGTGTTAATGGAAGGTTTTTATGAAGGTAAAGTGTAGGGTTATAGAGGGAAGGAGCAGCATTAGGGTTAGCAGCTATTCCTAAGGTGGTGGACGGGAGATGAATTTGAGGCTAGTGTTATGGAAGTTTCAGTATTTATACCGGTTGAGTTTTCCTTTCTCAATATCATTTCATTCAATATTTTTTGTTTTCGATATTGTGTATGTTCAACCTTTTTTTGTAAGTGTTTTCAGTTTAAATATATATATATATATATATATATATATATATATATATATATATATATATATATATTATTTTTTTTCTAAAATACTTTAATATTAACTTAATATATTTAAATGTAATGTCATTAGAGTCATTTCCTTCAAATGAAGTCTTTATTAGCTATAAAAGAGGTTATTAATGAATGTTAATTTATTGAAATCTCAATTTTTATAAGACAGTTTAGCTATATGTTCTTGCATATTTTTCAATTTACTTATATACAAGAAGGCTAACAGTGAAATAATCATGCTTAACTCTACTGATAAGGCATATGAATCTGGATCAGGAAATCTAATCTGCCATGCTCCCAAAATCAAATACGGCTTTTATATTAAATTGTTTCAATGATGCCATAGAAAAGAACTTAAAAACTTTCTATTTTTTTAATTAATGGTTAGTCAGGTAATACTGTGTGTGATTTGCTGTTAGGTAATACTGATGTTTATTGTAAAATATACAAAATTTTAGGTAAAACAATAATTTTAATTAAAACTAATTTTTATTCAAAAGTGAAATATTTTTCTTCCATTGTTTTATTAGTTTTATTTCCTCACTTAGGTTAGATAAGTTATTATTTATGATCAAATTACTGTTTGGGAAAATAATTCAAACTGCTGTTTACCCAAATTATACTTGTACATACCCATCAAAGCAGGATCAATTTGTTGATTTTATTTAAATTTCATTTTATTTTCATTAAATTTCATTGATAAAACTGAATGGAATAAGTTAATTTCCTTACTTATTGATAATAAATTGTCATCAGAGCTGCATTTTAGATTGAATATTAGAAGATAGTTAAAAACTTCCTATTTTTGATTAGCTCTAATACTGTTTGCAAAAGGCTCAATTACTAATGCAAACATTAAAAGGGAAAGTGGACAACCTTGTTTATTTCCTATATTAATATTATACCTCGGCTATCTTGGTCATGCCCTCATTGCAGAACTTCTTCAAGAGTCTAAAAAGAGCTTTTGAAAATGTACAAGTGCTACATTTGTAATGCCCTCACATTTAAAGTCAGCAAATGCTGTATTTGTGCCTCTGTACAGCAACAAAGGTGTAGTGCAGCCTTCCCTCATTTTGTGTCTGTTTCTGCATGCCTGCCTCTGTGTGTGTGTGTGTGTGTGTGTGTGTGTGCGCGTGTGTGTGTGTGTGTGTGTGTGTGTGTGTGTGTGTGTGTGTGTGTGTGTGTGTGTGTGTGCGCGTGCGCATGTTTGTGTATACGTGTGTATGCACGTGTGTGTGTATACATGTGTATGCACATGTGCGTGCATGTGTGTGCGCACATGTGCGTGCATGTGTGTGCGCACGTGTGTGTGTGTGTGTGTGTGTGTGTGTGTGTGTGTGTGTGTGTGTGTGTGTGTGTGTGTGTGTGTGTGTGTGTGTATACATGTGTATATGCATGTGTGTGTGAGTGTGTTTCTCAGACCTGGAGAGGACAAAGCTATGCCATGACAATGAGAAATTGACACAGTGTTTCAAAAACAGTTGAAATGCATTGGCTAGTAGAATGTTAGCCCACGGTTGTTGTCCAACTTCTCCTGGCATGTGATCCATGTATTGATGGCAGTGTGCTCTTAGTAATTACTCTTGCTTTCCTTTCTTATAATTAGCAAAGCTATAACTCTTGTGTATTCTACGAGAATTCACACAGTTCTGTTTTGCATTCAGAGGGAAGCATCCATTGACTGTATCTTTCTCTGTTCCTTTCAATTCCTTTCTGTTTAAGTGCCACTGTCATTCACTCTGTCGAGATTATACTCAACAATACAACACATTGGAATTACTTACTCATTTTCTTTTGATGAGCAATTTAATCTCAGTAGGTAAGGTCCATGTTTAGGGGTTATCAATTCTGGTTATTCATTCTTAGCAGGAAAAATTTGTGTAAGACAGTGGGGAACTTCCTTACTGCTTAAAAGAGAAGTTCTTATTCAGAAGAAATGATGAAGGAATAAAAAATCAAAAGTGTATAGAAAGCGCAGAATCATTTTATGAAGTACTGGAGGGAGTAAGCATAAAGTATTTCAAGAAACAGAATTATTTAAGCAATGTTAGATTAGAATGAGACACTGGATTATATTATTTAAAGAAGACAGATTCTTAGTTTTAGCACTTAAATTTGCTTATTCATGCTCAGCACTTGTTCAGAACTTGTAAGCACTAAATAAGCTATTAATTACCATAGCACTCAATCTTCCTCATTACCTAGAGGAAAACAGTTTTTGTACTTACTTTTCTCACTGGCATTGAGAAAAACAGCTCTTGTACTCACTTTCCTCACTTATCTAGAGGAAAATAGTTTTTATTCAGGCATGTCCAAGGGTCAGCTCCCAGTGTTCTCCCCTGTCTATCTGATGAATCTGGGCATCTTGAGGCAATGTAGAAATTGCCTCATGTACACAGACAACCCCCTCCTCCTACCACCCAACACTACAACATGTGAGAGATGCACTTATCTAGCCAAATTGGAGGTAAATCTCTCTCCAACCAAGACTGAACTTGACAGTCATGAGGAGAAGGTAAACATTTGCACCACACCACACTCATCACATAGTCTCACTATGTCTACACCACCAAAATCCACACATAGAAACTCAAAAACATTTGCGGAGGCTCTCAATAATAATCTGCCTAAGCAACAGAGACCTCCAAAGCAGAAACACAAGAAACCTCCATCCCCCAACACAACCCAAATGACACATAGCCCACAGACTCAGTGTGCAACTCAAACATAGCCAATAAGGCAAAACAACATACCCAACACATTAGTCATAGGTGACTCTATAGTCAGGCACACTGATGTCCCACTCACCAGGCTAAAGAAGGAGAAGGTTACTGTCAGCTGCCTGTCGGGTGCCAGGATGCGCCACATAACCCACGCACTCAGGTCACCCCACAACAAGTACAAATATGACTCTGCCATTGTCCATGTTGATGTGAATGACCTGAGACGTACCTCCCTGGAATACATGAAAAAAGACATGGAAGAGCTCTCAGATCTTGTAGCCCAGGCAGGTATGACCCTAGCCCTGAGTAGCATTCTGCCATCACCCAGAATGATACCGCAGTACAAGGACAAAATGATTGACTTCAACAATTGGCTAAGCTTATGGTGTCATTCTAAGGGGATCCAGTATCTGTCTGCTTGGGATGACATGGTCAACAGACCACGATGCTTTGCCACAGATGTCCTGCACCTGTCGCCCCTGGGATTCTGGATACTGGCTAAGGCTCTTGCTGCCCCTATACCGCATTTTTTAGGCAGGGTTCAAGTAACAAATTCACCACCATAGCAGGAACAAGCAAGCAAAAACTGAGGGTAATGCTACTCAATGCTAGAAGTCTAAATTTCAAAATGCACTCACTCGAGGCACTCCTTAAAATGGAGAACATTGATATCTGTGCAGTGACTGAGACCAGGTTCAAGGCTCCAGAGAGCACCCCTGCACTACAAGGCTGTAACTCATACCAAACTTTTCGGCCATGTAACCTGGACCGAAACACCAAAGGTGGGAGTGTGTCCATATTCATTAAGGATATCCACACCTCCAGGCTAGTTGCTCAGCATAATGCATCCGAGGTTATCCAAGTGCAACTAACTCTTTGCAAAACTGCAATCCAAATTGTAGCTTGCTACAGATCCCCCACCATGCCCTAGGATTCCCACTCCTCTTTTCTTGATGTACTGGAAAATATTAGGGTTCAACCAAACACTCTAATAATGGGCGACTTCAACTACCCCGCCATGAACTGGGAAAACTACTCATGTACCAACTCCTTAGAGCAACGCTTTCTGGAATTCATAAACTCCAATGCCCTAGATCAACTTATCCACACCCCCACCAGGGGCAACAATATCCTAGACCTAGTCATTACCAACATGAGTGACCGGTGTTCCACACCTGAAGTCAACTCCTCGTTGGTCCGATCCGACCATAAGCTAAATACCCTTGTTATCCACATCCTACCCCCACCCCCCATTAAGGAAACTACAGTAAAATATTTCTCCAAAGCCAACTTCATGCTTCTTAAGACAGAAGTAGTGAACTTCATGACACCCATGCAGATGGACAATACAGTTACAACTACTGAATCCTACACAAATGCACTCTATAAGCACTTACATGAGTGCATGGATCGTGCTATCCCAAACAGAACCAAGATGCTATCCTCCAAAAAAAGGAAACCAATCTGGTTGTCCCCTGCCATAAACAAACTGTACAATGGAAGGAAGAAACTGTTGCAAAAGAGAGTAAAATCCCATGAGTGGAGAAGCTCCCTGGTCAGCCTCACTAAGCAGCTGAGATCCCTTATAAGATCCTCCAATGCTAGCTATGAAAATAAAATCACCACTAATTCCAAGGACAACCGCAAAGCATTCTATAGCTATGTCAAGAATCTCAATGGCAACACACCAGATCTGCTCTGGGTTACAGCACAAAGGCACGAAAATTACAGAACCAACTGATATTGCCAACATCCTGGCAGATAGGTTCAGTGCTAGCTTTACCCCCCCCCTCACCCCCTAAAGGGCCCACATCTATACAGGAAGAATGCAGAGTCCCTGTAATCACAACTACGCAGGTGAAAGCTGCACTCTCTAAAGCCAAAAACACAGCATCCATGGGACTGGACAACATCCCAGTCTGCATTTTACACGAACTTCAGAATGAACTGGCTCCTCACTTAAGCACCATGTTCAGTAATAGCCTCACATTAGGCTTTGTGCCCACTGAATGACGCACAGCAACAGTTATCCCACTCCACAAAGGGGGAGCCACCACCGATCTTGGGAACTATAGACCTATTAGCCTAACGAGCCTGGTCTGCAAGGCCATGGAACGTATCATCATGGAACTCATAAACAAAGACATTGGTAACCTCCAAACTCTGGATCCCACCCAGTCAGATTTGTGAAAGGCAGATCATGCTTCCGGAACCTGACTGACTTCTTTGAGGCAGTCACCAAAGCCATACATGAGGGTAAGGTGGTTCACACAGCCTATCTTGACCTCGCCAAGGCTTTCAACACCATCCCCCATTCTGGAATTATAGCTAAACTCAATAAACTAGGCATAAATCCCTACATCACAAGATGGGTTGCCAACTGGCTCACTGACAGAACCCACACTGTAAAAGTTGCAGACTCCAAATCTGACCTCAAACCAGTGACGAGTGGAGTACCACAGGGTTCCATCCCGGGACCGCTCCTGTTTGGTATCTACTTCTCTGAAGTACAGGCTAACACAGAAGGCCTCTGGCTAACGAAGTTTGCGGATGACTGCAAACTAGGATCCATAGTCAAGTCCCCAAATGATGTGAACATCCTACAGAAGGGCCTCTCTGAGACAGATGTCTGGTGTCAGAGCCATGGCCTCAAGCTCAATGCCAAAAAGTGCAGTGTCATCCTCTTTGGTAAAAACTCTGTACCCATGAACTACCACATAGGCAGCAATCTACTTAACACCGAATGTGTGATAAGAGACCTTGGGACCCAAGTGGACAGTAGTCTCTCCTTTGATAGTCACATCGCCACAGTAGTCAGGAAGTCCTTCTACGTGGCACATCTCATCAAAAAAGGGTTCTTATCCAGGAAAAAAGAGGTCATCATTCCCCTCTACTCCACACTCATTAGACCCATTATAGAGTACAATGCCCCTTTTGGAATGTACCTCACAAGACATCTGAGGTAGCTGGAAAGGCCACAGAAGTACCTCACAAAGAGGATTACTGGACTCAAACAAATGCCCTACACTGACCGTCTCAAAAAACTCCAGCTTTACTCCGTAGCATATCGCCTACTCCGAGGTGATCTCTGCCTAACATATAAAGCTGTGTCAAACCCAGAGCTGTTGGACATGGTACACCTAAAGAAATCCCAATCCCTCCGAGCTACATGCTCTAGGGACCTAAACCTTGTCACCACAATAAACAGGACATGCTGGAGGGATAGATTCCTATCCCAGAGACTTCCCATACTCTAGAACAGGCTACCCATCTATGTCAAGCAAAGTTCTTCATTAGCACTCTTCAAGAAAAATATTGATGAGTGGATGGGAAATAGGAAATACACCCTGGGGATCACTTCTGTGTCTCTGCTCAACAGTGGCACAGGAAAATAACTTTCTTGGGTGGCGTAAGCCAGGGAACCTTGTTGGCTAGGCTTACGTAGGCCCTTGAGCCGATAGCCTAGTACCTACCTATGAACTGGATTAGAATGAGGCACTGGATTTATAAAGCTTTTGTTACAGCGAAAAGGGAAACATTTATATAACATGGAAAGAAAGACAAGCGAGAGATGTAGGAAATATAAAGAAGGAGATTGTAATAAGCAGTTGAAAACACTATAAAAATGTGACACACCTATATAGTGTAATTGGTCAAGTTTAGTTACAGAAATTTAAGTCTTCATTTGTTCAGTTTTAATTAAGTCATTAATGTTTAATAAAGTTCAGTTTTTGTTGACAAATTGATGTCTCTCTGTTATGTTACTAGTATGACTGAATATTATGTTTATTATTCTCCCTGAAAACTGTATTCATTTATTTATTTTTTATTTATTTCTATTTGTTTACTGGGAAAAGACAATTATGTGTAAAATAATACATATTTATTACATGCCCAGGGACAAAAAACTCCAAAGAATATTAACAGCTTTAAAAATAAATACCTGGGCTGTACCTGAAAATGGTCTGTTGTGATCAGTGTATTATCCTGGAAATAAACTAAACTAAATAAAAATAAAATAAATGCAGTTGGTAAATATAACAAATAATATATGCAGAGAAAAAGAATGGCAGAATAAAAAAATAATAACTATGATACACTTAGGAGCAGTACATAAAAATACAATTAAAGAAAACATACATTAAGTTTAAAGTTATAACATACAACTGGCAGAAGGACAGTGCTAGTATAAAAAAGGAAAGAAAAAGTCAAAAGACAAAAATAGAAGAAGAGATAAAGGGAGAAATGATGTTAGGAGTGAAGTAAAGAATTAAAGCTCAGCATCAAGAATGAGAGAAATAGTGAGATCTTATAATATCTATAATATCAAAATGGCAAAGGCAACCAATATTAGTTCTGTAGTCATATAGAGCTTATAGCAGAAAAATAGAAAGACTGAATGATAGAAGACATTGGGCAGGATTCAGGAAGCCTCCATGTAAGAGTTATAACTCTTACACGGAGGCTGCAGTTAAACGGTGTGATGTCAGCATGTCATGCATATGCATGAGGTGCATGAGGCATGCTGAATCACACTGTAAGTCTTACACGGTCCATGTAAGACAGTAGGGGGCGTGTCTGTAGGCTAAGCCCTGCAAGCGGACACGCCCCCGGAAGTCTAGAATGGCAGAAAGTAAACACCTACGAGAGAGGCCATGGAAATGTGAATAAACACACTACACAACACATGCCCCCACAGACCAGCAATGTAAAATGTAAAAAGTGAACAAATGTAAAATGAAAACTTTTTATTTTTTTTAAAACCCCGTAAATGTTTGCTAATGCGTGCGCTCGTGTGCTACTAGCCCAACTGCAGTTAGCAATCAGTGGAAAAGGATATAAGAACTAAATATGCAAAGTAAGCCAAGAAGTAATAGCATAGCAGTAGAGTTTTCGGCTTAAGGGCAGGCAAGGTTCGAGCCCACACAACATCCTTTTTTTTTTTTTTGTAAATAAGCACTAAAAAGGCCCCTGACAGTATTGTACAAATGTAAAAGTATTTCCTTTTGTAAAATGGAATGAAATGGATCATATATTTTCAAGTAATACAATAATAAAAATATTTAGAAATGTACTGATAGCTAAGCTGCTGTCAAACAAGGTGAGACAGAGTGCCCATAGCTGAGTAGTGTTTCAAAGGCTGCAAATTGCTTGCCCGTAGCTAAGCACTGGTTTAACAGGCTCAAACTGTAACTAGCTGTGCTTAGCTTAACATGCATGTTAATAGCCAATTAAGGTTTAACCCAGCACACACCATTTGCGCGGAGGTGCGCGCCGCACCCACAAGCTAACCGCTGGGCAACGTTAAGCAAGCTGTATCAAAAGTGCCTTTACACAGACACACCCCTCAGCCTGTCTAGACAGTCATAAAAATTAAAAATCAGTGGTTAGATTCAAACCCAGGATACCATGCATTAGAGTCAAGGTACTAAACCACTAAGCCATGACAGCAGTTCTTAGAAATGTAGAAATAGCATATATATAGGATGTAATCCAAAATGGAGCATGATAAAGCAGTTTCTGTGAAGTTGATACAATTCCAAAACGGCCAATCATAGAAATGTGCAGGAAAATCGGCATATATAAGCCCCATAGGCGGGAATACACAGCATAAACGATTGTAGAATAGACCTGCAGGCAGAATGAGTGGAGTAGGGGAGGGACCTTGCTTTCGAGCACAGCGGTGGGGCATTGAGGAGTCCAGATACATGGTCTGGCTCCTAGTTCATCATCATGAGGCCCAACTCATGCAGGGCCAGGTCTCATGGGGAGCATACAGGGCGGAGGCATGGGACCAGTTGGCTCATGATCTCACCAGTGCTACTGGGATTCCACGTACCGGTGAGCAGGTCCATCACCACCATGCGGACCTGAAGCGACGCAAACAAGACCAGTTGACCCAATGGATCCAGGAGGCTCGGGATATGCCCAACGCCCCACTACTAAGTTACATTTTACATATGTGTGTAAGGAATTCAACTAGCTGATACCATGGAGATGTGTATTCCAATATTACTTGTTTTGTATTACAGCTGCACGTGTCTGCTCTGCGAATCGCAGGGCACATGACAGCAGGCTGGTGCGGCTGTGCCACCATGCAGGTTAGTAACCCCACCTAGTACTTGTAAATAAATATTATAGTGTAGCACTTAGCAGAACACTGCAGTGTATTCATTAAATGTAATTGAATGTGCAAGCAACAAGTGAAAGTGTGCAGGTATGGCTGCATCAAGTTCATCAGTATGTAACTGAAACTGGAAATATAATTGATAGAAATAAATAGTTCTGTAATACAGATGTCCCACAATTAATTAAATGTAGTATAACCTGCAGTAGTCTCAAGAGTACAGCTTCAGAAGCTGAGTTAATCACATGTGAGATATATCCCCTGTTGAAGTGCTGAATCATGACAGAAGTGAGGCTGCTGGAAAGTGTTTGAATCACCACAGGTCTAATATGTGAACAAAGCCTAGAAGTACCAACCTGAACTGTGAAATAGCAGGATGTGTGAGAGTGACAGAAAGGGTCATGTATCAATAAATAAAGTAGCAATAACTCCTGAATATATAAGCCTCAGCTAAATGCATGTGGGAATTAAAAATCAACATCCCAAAATGATCTCAGTGTGTCTGAATCTTGAATGTTTAAGCCAAAATCTGTATATGGTGATCACAGTCAACAATTTTCAGATAGAATGAATGATTGTCTGACATACTAAACATCCATAGTTGTCCCCTGCCCTGTCATCAAAATGTAGCAGGATGATGTATCTGATCAAATTCAAAATAACTAGGATAGTGATGTATCTGTAACAGGTCTAGCATGACAGTCAATTAAAAATCATTTGAAAACTATCACCCACAAGTTAATTGTGTTTCTATTACAAATGTATATCAATGTATAATTTATGAATGTGTCAACATTTTCTTTCTCCACCCCACCCTATAATTGCAAATTAAAAAACTCACTAAATATTGGTATGTGAAAATCTCATCAACCATGGGCATTTGTCCTGTTGTTTCAAAAATATATGCATGTCCGTTGTTGCATGTGCCCTGTTCATACCTGCAAACCTGATGGCCTGTTGCCATTAATCAACCCTGCATGTTGTTTGATTGTGTATTTCTGTTCAAATAATGCATGTGATATTGATATGCCTGTTGTTCAATGGTGTTAATATTTGGGTGTTTGTTTAATGGGAATACCAATGCATGCTGTTACAACTAATTTGAATGGAATAATATGCTACTAACCCAAACTAACATAACATACTCACAAACCTAGAACGCTTGGGAAGGCGGGTCCCAGCGGACCCACCTCTCCCACCTCATCTGGCGATTGCACCTGGCACTAGTGCCCAGGCCGGACCCTCCTCCGGTGGCCCTGTGCCACCTTCGGGTGGAAGCGCTGCAGGGGATGGGGCCTGTCCCCCCTCTGCAAGCATGGCCAGAGGAGCCCGTCCACTCACCCTCCAAGGTGTCCGGTCTGTGGTGCGAAGGGAGATTCAAGACTCTGTTCTTGGGCCCCTACACCAGCTTGAGGCCCAGGTGGCACAGCTTATGGGCATGCCCGTTGTCCCACCTGCACAGCCCCCAGCACAGCCCCATCCTGGGCTGTGAAGGAACAGTGGCAACTGCCTATGGGTGGGGATATCAGTTCCACTGTTGCCATCTGTGGGCTCATGTGCCCTGGATATCCCAACCTCCATCCCCGTCAATTGTGTAACCCCCCCACATGTGTCATACACCGCCCCTGTATGCGTCTTGTCTGTCTTGTCTGTTAACCTACCCAACCTACCTCCCCAGCTATACTGACTACCTTCACCTGACATACCACACTCACCTGAAAAAAAAAAAAAAAAAGGGCACTCTGTACCCACAAAAAAATTACGCCCCATACATAGCTGTCCATGTTGCACACATGTCCGCTGGACATTGAAACTGTTAATTACAATTGGCTGTACAACAGGTATTAATGTTGTCCTGACACCTCTCTCAGGGGTGGAAGGTTTCAAATGTCACACCAAATTACATACAAATGCACAGCTGTTGCTGAGAAAGACATGGGGAGTTATGGGCCTCACCTACATCCCTCCTGCAAATCCCAAGCTTGTTTCCCTACTGTCTTACCCTCTTTGTGACCCCTTTTTCACCACTTTCCTGTCACCCCTTTTTCTTTTCTTTCAAAGAAAATAGCGCGGGTGTGCGCTTGTGTGAGAGGGGCTAACCGCCAGTGTGCATGCGTGAGCTCCGCGCAAACGAGTGCAGACCTGGTTTTAAGTGCTTAAAAGTGCCTTTGGCACTTTTGATTGACATGTCCTGTACTCATTTCAAAAGAAAAATAATTTCACACTGTCAGTCTCGAACCCAGGACCTTGGCAACATTAGTCTGTATGACCTACCACTAATCCATGACTCTCATACAAGAAAATAGTGCTAAAATAAATATAACATGTAATAGTAGGAATCAATATAAAGGCAATATAGGATGTGTACTACCCAAAGCATGTCAGGTAGATTTTTAATGTCCGAATTACTGGATTCCCATACTAGTTTAGTGTTAACAGAAACAGCCCTGCTAATTGTTAGCTTGTACATAATAATGTAAGGTAATGTACATATATGAAAGTATGTATATGTACACACACACACACACACACACACACACATATATATATATATATATATATATATATTAATACATATGAAATATAGTTGTAGGTCTCAGTATTTATACACACTCACTACAGGAAACAGTGAAGATAAATGCAGCAACCAGAATCTACAACACAGCCTGACTCCTGTGAGACTTACTAACCCTTTTAACTGCTGAAAGGTGCCTTCAGCACTTTGATTGACAGGCCCTGTACTCAATTTGAAAGCAAAATAAAAGCATACTATTAGGCCCTACCACAAGACCATTGTAACACTAGTCTGTATGACCTACCACTAAGCCATGACTCTCATACAGGAATATAGTGCTAAAATAAGTATAACATGTAATAGTAGGAATGAAGATAAAGGCAATATAGGATGTGTACTACCCAAAGAATGTCAGGTAGACTTTTACTGTCCTAATTACTGGATTCCCATACTAGTTTAGTGTTAACAGAAACAGCCCTGCTAATTGTTAGCTTGTACTTAATAATGTAAGCTAATGTACATATATGAAAGTATGTATATGTACACACACACACACACACACACATATATATATATATATATATATATATATATATATACATATATATTAATACATATGGAAATATAGTTGTAGGTGTCAGTATACATACACACTCACTACAGGGAACAGGTGAGAGAAATGCAGCAACCTGAATTTACAACACAGCATGAATCATGAGAGACTTACTAACCTTCACACTCACAGAACACTGACGACAGCATACCGGCATGGTCCACGCCCTTACAATCTGAAAGGGCAACACCTATCTCACATACCCTTTTATAGCACTGTCCTGAAATCACAGTGAGACATGCAATCAGTACACAACTGGCTGCATGCAATTAGCAAATGCTGCCTTACAATTGGTGCAGAGGCCATCACATGGACCTATGCAGATACCTGCAAAAGCATCCAGTACTAACACTCCACACATGCAATACATTCATTGCACCAAACCAACGGAGAAAGAGAGAGAGAGAGAGAGAGAGAGAGAGAGAGAGAAAGAAAGAAAGAAAGAAAGCAATAAAGGCAGTGATAAAAAAAAACTGCATCATCACGGCAACAAAACCAGCAGCAGCAGCAGCAAATAGCAAGTAGCACCAGTGACACAGCAACAGCTGACACAAACACAGGTAATGCAAAGTAGCAGGTTAATACTGTGTTTACTGTGAAACCTCCAAATGTATCATAGTTCACTATCTATAGGTATGTCCATGAGATAGGTTGTGTGTACATAGTCCTGATATATATACATATGTAATATTGCTGTACATGTCTTCCATACTTAAAACTTCCATAGCTTAGAACACAAGGCCAGTTATGCATATGATGCAGTAGTTCCCAGGGTTAATATCAGTCTGTAATGTGGTGCTATGTCCTCTAGGGGTAAACATATCACACATCCAGGGATACCATTTTGTAACAGTGATGCTGTGTGTTCTGCAATGTTGAGGGTGGCCCTCACCTGGACATGTGAGATGATAGGGAGGTTACATTCATCTGTGATAACTAATTCCACTTGTGTAGGAGAATGGGGGGGGGGATACCTGCACCTAAACTGTCTGAAACAATGTTGCCAATATCTGTGCATTTGGTGAATGTGAAGCATCTTACCACTGCTGACCACAGATGCCTTGCCTTCATGTGAATCTGCCCTGTGCTGCAGTAGCCTCCTGCTATTGTTATACAATGTGCCTGTATCTGTAGTCCACTGGACAGGATAAATAAGTGGTGTGCATACAGTCTGGGTTAGATATGTGTGTGCACATTACATGCACTATGTGGGATGTCTGTGGTAAGCTTTTGCAAAGGGGCCAGCAGTGTGTGTTGTGGCTTCCACTGGCCCAGTGGGCTGCATGGATAGCATCACAGTCCTAACTAGTGAATAACTGTGTAATTACATACATACATAGCAAGGTAGTGTACTGTGCTTGTGGTGTTGTTGGGATATGTATATCCAAGCTGAGTAATGTGTGTCCACATCACAGTGTCAGATGGCAACACACATACAGTATGTTGGGATGAACACCCAGAGTGTTTCAGAAGTGTTGCCTGTGCAGAAATATCTGGCCATTACCTCCGCATCCCCCACAACACACACACATGCAACATATGGCAGAAGTAGTATAGCAGTACACATAGGTTCATAGGTTCATACTAGGCTATTTGCCCTAGGGCATTGATAAGCCTAGCCAGAATGTGTTTGTCTTTTGCCACCCAATGAAAATTTATTTTGTTATGTCCTTTTCCGAGGTTAGTATACTGTGCCTCTGTCTAACAGTGACATAGAAGTGATACCCGGGGTACAACTATGATCTCCCATCCACTCATCCAGATTCCTATGGAAGAGAGTCAATGAGGGACTCTGCCTAACCTGTACTGTGAGTTCATTACAGAGTGAAGGGAGCCTCTGGGTTATGAATCTGTCCCTCCAGCATGTCCTATTTATTTCAGTGCTAAGGTTCAGGTCTCTTGACCGTGTGGCTGTATGGGATTTTGATTTCCTGAGGTGCAGCATGTCCATTACTTCTGGGTTGGACATGGCTGTATACATCAGGCACAGATTGCCTCTGAACAGTCAGTATGCCACTGAGTCCAGCTGGATTTTCTTTAACCGGGCAGCATATGGCATCTGTTTGAGCCCTTTGATCCTCTTGATGAGGTACTGTTGGGGTTTTTCCAGTTGCTGTAGGTGTCTGGTTAGGTACATCCCAAAAGGGGCATTGTACTCAATTATCTGCCTGATGATGGATGAGTAAAGAGGCACGATGACCTCCCCTGATGTACATGTGAATCCCTTCATGATTAGCTGGGCTATATAACATGTTTTTCAATCCACTTTGGCCACGTGGTTGTCAAATGACAGATTGCTATCAAGTTTGTTCCCCAGGTCCCCAATTACTTCTTCTGTACTTAATGGCTTAACACCTATGTGGTACTTTGCCACCAATGTGGAGGTGTGGGTATCTTTGATGAATATTGATACTCCCCTCCTTTTGTTGTTTGGTCCAAGTGTTGGGGCCGACAAGAATGGTAACAGGTATAACCTGGTAGTGCTGGTGTGCTCTTGGGAAACCTGAACCAGGTTTCTGTTACTGCACAGATATCGATGTCCATAATGCTAAGTAGAGTTTTGAGTGTGTGTATCTTGAGGTTTAGACTTCTGGCGTTGAGTAGCATTACTCTTAGTTCCTCATCCTTTGTGATACCTATGGATGTGGGTTTTCCTTATGAGCCTTGCCTAATAAAGGCACTAATGGGTGTAGCAAGAGCCTTTGCCAAAATCCAAAAGCCCAGGGGTGACAGGTGCAAGCTGTCCCTAGCAAAGCATCGTGGCTTGTACAGCATATCATCCCAAGCTGACAGGCATTGGATCACCTTTGTATGACATCAGTACTTCAGTCAATTGTTGAAAGTGATCATCTTGCCTTGATATTGTGGTATCATTCTTGGTGAGGGCAAGATGCTACTCAAGGTCAGGGTCATACTGTCTTGGGCTACATGCTCAGAGAGCTCCTTTCTGTCACTTTTCATGTAGTCCAGGGAGGTATGTGTCAGGTCATTCACACCAGCATGGACAATGAGTGAGTCATATTTGTACTTGCCTTGGAGTGACTTGAGTGCTTGTGTTATGTGGCGGGTCGTAGTGCCTGACAGGCTGCTCACTGTGACCCTCTCCTCATTCAGCCTGGTGAACGTGACGTCAGTGTGCCTGATGACAGAGTCACCTATTACAAGTGTATGAGGTGTGTTGTTTACTGTTAAGGGCTGTGAGTGTTCAGCACATTGGCTTTGTGAGATATGTGTTGCACGTGTTTTGTTTTGGGGTAGCGGTTGCTTGGGTGTCTGCTTTGGAGGTCCTGCTGCTTAGGCAGATCTTTATTTTGAGCCTCTGAGTATGTTTTTGTGTGATTATGTGTTTGTTTTGCTGTCGTGGTAGGTCTATGTGAGACTGGAATTGTAGTGAGTGTGGTTTCCTTCTCCTCCTGACTGGTTATGGCAGTATTGAGTAGAGAGAGCCTAGCCTCCAGTTTGGTATATGGTTGCATCACTCATATGTGTTTGAATTTGTTGTTAGGAGGAGGGGGTTGTCTGTGTACATGAAGCTGTTATAACATTGCCTCTGGATTACCACACTCACCAGATGGACTGGAGAGGAGATTGACAACTGACCTTTGGACATGCTAGAATACTATTGTGAATTCCGTAATAATTGAAAACAAGGTCCAGTGAGGAGTGAGGGTGTACTGATATTAATTTCTACTGATGACTGATATAATAGCTTCAGTGAGCAAGTGCCAGGTAACTTAAGTGCAATGTGTTACAATTAACTAAATGCAAAAACGACAAGCAGTCACTTTCTTTCAAGTGTAACAAGGAAATAAGTACAGTAAGCAATGCAGATATCAGTAGTGATTCACAGAAGTGCTGAGAAGCTGTGTATTATGTGGAATTAGCGTACCAGTGAAATAACAAGCTAACAAATAACAAGCATATAAACAGGAGGCTTGGATGTAGTGTATGCTACAGCAAACAAGGTGTACCAATGTCAGTAAGATACAGTTCAAATATGCAGGCACTATAAACCTTAAACCAGAAGTTCCCAGCTATGACTGGCAGAGTACAGCCTATTCTCACACAAGAGTGCAGACCACAAACCTTGTTAATGTTAAATAACTGGCCTGAAGGCCAACTGCTTATACTAGAACTAATACACTTGGACACTGGGCTCTCAATCAGCAGTTCCCAACTTAGAAGGATGAAAGCTACCTGTCCTGCCACCACAGTGCTTGCCACAAACCTTCCTAATGTAAAACAACTGGTCTGAAGGCCAAGTGCTTAATCCAAAAGACTTAGAATGATAGCTACATTTTAATCAAGTTACAACCAAGCAGTAATAACTACAATTTAATACTTCATGTATAGAATGTGTACCATATATTGCTGACATACTCTGCTGATATCCTGTTTGTGTACTTTTCCAGGGAGATATGGCTTCAAAAAGGAACCCTGCATACTCTGCTACAGAGGACGAAGTGATCCACCAGAGCCTGGTGCGCGACTATGACATCCTGTTTTCACGCACCACCCAGAATCAGCAGGAGAGGTCTGCACTGTGGCAAAACCTTGTCAGCAGGATAAATAATGTTGGCATGCATGATAGGACATATGAGCAGGTGAGACATCACTGCAGTGATTTGATTAGAAATGTCCGCCAGTGTGCTGCAGATATCTGCAGGCAACAGGTTGCCACAGGTGGGGGGGGGTGGCCACACATCCCCCCCCCTCACCAGACAGGAGGGGCTACTGCTAAGTGTCGTGGATCCAGCCCCAGAACAACAACAGCATCAGACTTGCATCATGATGGAGGTTGGATCCACACAGCAGCAAGACACTGAGCATGCAGGTAAGATGCCATATGTACATATGACTGTTCTGTACACTGTTACTTCATGCATGCATAAGATGTGCACGTGGTATGTATCTGTCATCATGATATGTAATTGTGCATGTGTGATACTGGCATTATGAGCAGCTGATGTGTATAAGGGAACTGGTGTACTACTGTACTGTATCATATGCAAAACAATGGCACACTTGTGCCCACTGACATTACTTTCTTCATATTTCCAGGTCCCTCCCATCTAGCAATGAGGCAGGCCATACATGCTGGTGAGTGTGTTTATCATTACCTGAATAACTATTTATAATACTAGTAAGAGTAGTGTAACTCAGTAGTATACATGCTGGTGAGTGTGTTTAATAATACCTGCAATACTCAAGTTAATACTAGTAAGAGCAGTGTAACTCAGTACTGATGTGTGTGAGTACTGTGGGGTGTGCATGTGTGCAAATGTGCCTGTGCCCATGTGTGCATGTGTGTGTGTGTCCATGAGTGCATGTGTCCATTTCTGAATGTGTGCATTTGTATTGAAGTGCATCACCGTAAAATATGTCTTGAGACTGTAATCTGTGTTCCCTGTTTTCCTCCCGTAGGTTCTGGTGCTGCTCTGGTGACCTGCAGCAGGGAACCTGAATCTTGTGCCCCAGGTACTGATTATGAGGAAATGTCTATAATGGTGCAGGAAGGTGTGTCTGGGTCCGCCATTGGTCAGCCAATTGACAGTACACAGCTGTCAACCCCTTCAATGCGCACAGTCATCCTGCCGTTACATCCTTTGTCACCATTGTCCCTAGGTGATGGACAGTATGCATTGGGCATAGATCAGGGTAATGTGGTACCTGTGGTACATGCATCCCCACAAAGCAGCCATGAGCAGGGTCCTCCAATGGTACCACGCAGACAGTCGCCCATGGGTTCTCGTGGGGGCATCCGTGGCCGTACTGCCTCTGGCTGACATGCCCAGGGAGGTATGTCAACCTCCACTATGTTTCGGACTGTTATGCAGGCACAGGCATGTATGGAAAGGTACACCAGACAGGGTCTGAGGGAGCTGACAGCATTTCGCACAGCCATGACGGATGGCATGCGTGACATTGCGAATGCTATTCGTAATTTCACAGATGTCATTGACAGACGTTGTGGGGACATACAACAGCTACTCCACAACCAGATGTCCATGGGCCAGGGCGATGGTGTGCATTTGCGGCATCGACGTGGCCGTATGCTGGCAACAGCACCAGCTGGCAGTCGCCGTGGACGACAACAGGCCCACTCACGCACCTCAAGTGCCAGCAGCAGCCCCAGCAATGCTGGGTTAGTGCTGTCATCAGGACGCCCCAGGAGACCATGTGCACGTGGCTCTGGACAGTCCCAACATGGAACTGTGTCCAGTCAACACACACCCGCTTCCGATGACAGTACCCAGTGTGGGTTAGTACCGGATATGGTCCGTAGCACCCCTGCCAGGCACAGGTACCGTGTCCGTGCCCACAGACACTGATCTGGATGACCTGACAGGTGCAGTCTGTGGCTGTCCACAAAACCCTGTACATGGCAGCCATTATGTGGGACTGTGTGCGTGCTTACACACATGCAGAAATTTAACACCTAGGGCAAACACATACACACACACACTGCACCAACACTGGTCCACCCTGTACTGCTGCCCCTCACAAACACACATACACACACATGTCAATTGGTGGTACCTGTGGCTGGCCTGGGCATACCTAACCCACACCCTGTGCATATGATGACACTGTGCCACCTCCTGCATACTACAACATCAGTGCAGGAAAAGGTAAACACGTTGCTGATGCACAGGGTGACTACATAGATGTGTATAAGTAGTAACATGTTGGTAACTGTTCACTGTTCCACTATGATTGTGTGTATATCCCAGCATTCCTGCTGCAGTAACTGTATGAATGTCCTGAATTGTTATCTGCACCCATACTACTTACCAAAGTGTACCAGCTGCACACCATCACATGCTACCATTGACTATGGAAATGTGCATCATGTGCTGTATTGTAGATTCAGCTATATGTATCTGTTCTGTCACACATGCATTTACACACACCCTGCTACCCTCACACATGCACACGCTCACCTGCTATTTCCATTATTTATTACCCTACATGAGTAGCTGTCGACACATGACAGGTACACATTTGAAAAGTGCACTATTTGGATTACTACCGATTTCCTCTTCTCTACCTGTACTCACAGGGTGCAGGCAACCTCATTAGTTTAAAAGTGTCATGTGCATCAGGTACTGTGGTTCCCTGATTGCCACATCCAACATGTTTTCCATACGGAAATGCACACACAGAAACATCCCACATCCACACACTTGCCACATTCAGGTTTCAAAACACTATATAGGTATGTTCTGGTACATGTGCGTGTTACAGTAGCATGTAGCACTATACTGAGTACTGGCAGTTGTCTGTTGTCATGTTGTTTGTATAGGGTGCTGTCAACATCACTGTTTGTTAAGGGAAATGTGCACCCTGCAGTGCGTAGCCCCATTTGGCAAAAGCCACATCCCACCCCCAGCATTGTGCACACACACTAACCCCACTCACACTAAAACACATACTTTCAATTTGCAAGATTCAAACCCCTACCTAACTGTGTTATGACACTAGAGACAGACACATTAGCAGAGTGCGCTATTTGCATTAGTGGGCGAAATCCTTTCTAATGCTGTACTTAGAGGGTGCTGACATCATCTGTGTTTAGGAAGAGGGATGTGCACCCTGTAGTGTGTTCTCCCAGTTGGCAAAAGGCACTTTTCCTTCACAGCATTATGCACACACACAAACCTCACTCACATACATTCCCTTTGCAGGATTCAAACTTCTACCTAACTATGTTATGACACTAGAGACAGACGCATTAGCAGAGCGCGCTATACGCATTACTGGGGAGTTTTAATTCAGATAATATAGTTATAGAGTGCTGACATCATCAGTGTTTCAAAAGGGGAATCTGCATCCTGTAGTGTACTTTCACAGTTGCTAATAGGGGCATTTCCCGCACACACATAGATGTGTTTGAAGTTTGCATATGTGGGGGATCCAGTACTCCAGTGTGATTAGTATATGGTTTGATTGCAACAATGAGGGATATACTTCAAGTGGTGAGCATTTTGTACTCATGTTTGTGATGATCAGGTCTAGTATATTTTCCCCTCTTGTGGGAATGTTGACTACTTGTTCCATAGCTAAAGAGTTTCTGAACTATGGGAACCCTAGAGCTTGGGTATTGTGGCTTGAGTAATGTTCACAGTCTATGTTTGGGTAGTTGAAGTCACCCAGTATGACGGTGTTTGCAGAGAAATCTATACTCTCCTGTGTCGTCATGAAGGCTGTGTGGGATTCCTGAGTTTGAGAGGGTGATGTAAGAGCTCCTCTGTGTCTCTTTCCATGTGGTCCAGGGAGGTACGTCTCAGGTTGTTCACACCAGCATGGACAATGACTGCCTCATACTTGTACTTGCTGTGGAGTGACCTAAGTGCTTGTGTTATGTGGCACATTCTATCACCCGACAGGTAGCTAAATGTGACCCTCACCTTGCTCAGTCTGGAGAGTGGGACGTCAGTGTGTCTGACTATGGCATCACCTATTATAGGTGTGTCACACGTTTGGCCTTATGGGCTGTGCCTGTTAAGAACACTGACTTTGTGAGGTCTGTGTTGCTTGTGATATGTGTTCATGTGGGATGCAGCGTGTCTGGCCATGTCATTTCTGCCCGTGGTCTGGTAAGTATCACCTTTGGTGACATAGGTATTCATATGTCAGCTGGTGAGCATTTGCAGTGTTACCTACTGAAAGTGGTACAGCTTGTTTGTTGTACAATGGACTACATGCAGCCCTGCTTACAGTAGCTATGTTTGCATGCATGTTTCCTTGCAGTTACCCTGGAATACTGATCCGACCTGCCATGCAGAGTTACACAGCTTCTGTGGACTCCTAGTGACATCTGCATAGCTTACTATATGTATGTTCATGTCTCACACTGTTTCTCCTGTTCACATGTACGTTGCCTGTGACACTTTGCATATGACTTACCTGGCATTTGTCCACGTGAGCAGTCATATATGCCACTGCAGGACTCTAAACCTGATGATGCACACACTCAAAACATTCCTCAGCATGGAGAACATTGCTATCTGTGCAGTAACAGATACTGGATTCAGGGCTACCAACAGCACCCCAGCACTACCAAGTTATACCTCATACCATGCTTTTCAGGCCCAAAACTTGCACAAAACCACAAAAGGAGGGGGTGTATTGATATTCATCCAAGATACCCACACCTCCAGGTTGGTGGAAAAGCACCAAACATCAGAGACTATCCATATGCAAGTAACAATGGGTAAAACTGCCTTCCAGGTTATAGCCTGCTACACACCACCCTCACAAACACAAGAACCGCACTTGGCCTTCCTGAAAACAGTTGGGAATATGTAGGTATGTCCATACACCATTATATTGGGTGAGTTAAACTACCCAAACATAGACTGGGAGCATGACTGTAGCTCCAACACCCTAGCCCAAAGATTAATAGAATTTATATACCAAAAGGCTATGGAACAAGTTGTTACCACTCACACAAGAGCGGAAAACATACTGAACCTGATCATCACCAACATGGGGACTCTATGCTCCAGACCAGAAGTGTATCCCTCACTGGTAAGATCAGACCATAAACTAATCTCACTGTATATTCACATCCCAAGGCCACCCCCTGCACAGAAGAATACAGTCAACAACTCATGTAAAGCATGTTCACACTCCTCATAAATGATGTGGAAACCTTCAAAGCCCCCAGGCCTGTTGAAAATATGGACCAGACTGCAAATACCTGTATAAAGGCATTCTATGGACACCTTCAGGAATGCATGGATCATGCAATCCCAAATAAAAGCAAGACCCAATCCTCCAAAGGCAGACATCCTGTGTGGTGGACACCAGCCATAAACAAACTATACAATAGAAGGATGAAGCTACTAAATGATACAACAAACTCCCAAAATGTGAAGGCATAACTGATGAGTATTAGAAGAAAACTACAGGCACTCATAAGATTGTCTAAGGCCATCTTTGAGAGAAGATTCCACAAGACACTGAGGATAATAACAAGGCTTTCTTTAGTTATGTTAGGAACCTGGGTGGTAATTCCCAGATATGCTCAGAGGTAGTCCAACATGTCAAAAGAAATACCAAACACACAGACATTGCCAACATCCTAGTGGACAGGTTCACTGCTAACTTCTCCCCCCCCCCTCCACACCAAAAGGGGAAATATTTCTCCCAGCAGAGTGCTGCCCCCCTGACATCTCAGATGCTCAGGTAAGAGCTGCCCTCTCCAAAGCAATAAACACTGCATCAATGGGACCAGACAGTGTCCCAGGCTGTGTCCTACATGAACTCCAAGAAGAGCTACACCCAGACATAACACTACTGTTCAATCCCAGCCTTACTACACAATATGTGGCCAAAGAGTGGCATACAGAAACAGTGGTCCCTCTACATTTAGGTGATGCCTTAACGGATCCTGGACACTATCGCCCCATAAGTCTGAATAGCTTGGTCTGCAAAGCTATGGCAAGGATCATCATGAACCTCATAAATATAGATATTGGGGACCTACAGACACTGCATCATACACATTTTGGCTTTGTTAATGGCAGATCCTGCCTCTCATACCTGTTTGATTTCTTTTAAACAGTCACCAAGACCACTGTCAAGGGGAAGGTGGTCTACACAGCCTACCTGGACCTTGCATAAGCCTTTAATACAATACCCCACTTGTGCATTCTAGGGAAGCTCACCAGTGTACATATTAACCCCTATGTCACTTCATATATTGCACAGTGGCTCAAGGGCAGAACACACATGGTTAGAATCGCTGGAGCCATGTCAGCCTCAAAACCAGTTACAAGTGCTGTCCCACAAGGCTCAGCCCTGGGATCTGTCTTGTTCAGTATATATTTATCAGAGGTACAGGCCAACATGGAAGGACTGTGGCTGAGCAAGTCGCAGATGACTGCAAACTGGATGCCATAATCAACTCTCCAGCCAACACACGCATCCTCCAAAAGGGCCTGTTAGAAACAGATGACTTGTGCCACAGCCATGGCCTCAAGCTGAATGCCAAAAAGTGTATAGTCATCCCCTTTGGCAAAAACAAAGTGACCACAAAGTACCACATATGTGTTAATCCATTAAGTACAGAAGAAGGAATTATGGACCTTGGGGTACACAAGTTGATAGCATTCTCTCATTTGACAGCCACATGGCCAAAGTGGTTAGAAAAACATTTTATACAGGCCACCTCATCATGAAGGGATTCACATGTAGATCAGGGGAGGACATTGTGCCTCTTTACTCATCCCTCATCATGCCCATAATTGACTACAATGCCCCTGTCGGCATGCACCTTACCAGACACCTGCAGCAACTGGAAAGACCACAAAAGTACCTCAACAAGAGGATCAAAGGGCTCAAACAGATGCCACATACTGACTGGTTAAAGAAACGGCAGCTCTACTCAGTGGCATACTGCCTCTTCATAGGCAATCTGTGCCTGACATATAAAGCCATGTCAAACCCTGACTTAATGGTCATGCTGCACCTCAGAATATCCAAATCCCATCAAGCTACATGCTGGAAAGACTTGAACCTCAGGAGTGATATACATAGGACATGCTGGAGGGACACATTCATAACTCAGAGGCTCCCTTCACTCTGGAATATTATCCCAATACAGGTTAGGCAGAGTCACTCAGTGACTGCCTTCAAGAGGGATATTAATGACTGGATGGGACATTGTAGGTTTACCCTGGGTATCACTTATGTGTCACTGTTAGACAGAGGCACAGTATACTAACCTTGGAAAAGGGCATAGCAAGATAGGTTTACAATGCATGGTGAAAGCCACACACATTCTGGCTAGGTTTATAAATGCCCTAGGGCAGATAGCCTAGTATGAACCTATGAACCTATGTATCTTGTTCACCATTGGCCCTATGTGCTGTTAATCACCAATGCAATCTCAATACTATGGTAGCATGTGCAAAGGTCAGTTGTCAGTCACCTCTATGGTACAGTTGTGGAATATGTGAGTCATGTAGTAATGTCACAGCTGCCACATGTACATAGTCAACCCTATCCTCTACCCATGGATGTACAACACATGTATGAGATGGAAACACATAGCCAAACTGTGGACTAAGCACTCTGAACCCAGTACTGGCATAACCTGTCAGGTGGCATGAAATACTACAGTGACTGCAGTACCAATCTGATGTAGACCTACACTGACAGCAATACAAGCACGGGAACACACCAGGCCATTCGTGAAGCCTAAGAATGGCATCCTGCCTGAGTGGCAGACACCTCTGCAGCTGGCACACAGGCATACGTTAGGCCTGAACACAGCACGCATAACACATAGCACACAAATCCTGTGTGCCAAACAAGCACAGTCTGTACAGCTATACAACACTCCTGCTGCAGTTGTGTTAGGTACTTTTATTGTCCGGTACAGTGAGGTCATGTTCACCAGGCTGGACAAGGTGAAGGTCACAGTGATATGCTCATGGGGCACTATGGTCCACCACATAACACAAGCATACAGGTCAGTCAGATGCATGGACACATATGACTCAGTCATTGTCCATGCCACTACAGCTGATGTGTGATGTTCCTCACTGGAATACATGATAGGGAACATGGAAGGGCTCACTGAGCAAGTGGCACAGCTGGTAGAACCCTGACCTTGGTTGGCATCATACCCTCACCAGGAATGCTGACATATTACTGAATGATAATGAATTACTGTAGCTACAACACCCTAGCTGAAAGGTTCTTAGCATGCAGTCACTGCATTGCTATGGAACAACTTCTTACCACTCCCACAACAGGTGAAAACATGCAGCACCTGTTCATCAACAACATGTAGACTATATGCCTCAGACCAGGTGTGTATCCCTCACTACTAGGTTGATAGCATCTACATCTCACACTGTATATACACATCCCACATGCAGCGCCTGCACAGAAGACCACAGTCATAATGTTACCCAGTGCAAATACCATGTATTCACATGTGGCAGGCATCACACATGGTAACTATTGAAGGTCACAGGTACATATGTGTATTTGGCACACACATACATCATGTGTGCATTGCCATAACTGGTTTAATCAATGTCATGCATTATTGTGAGAAACAACCTGCACACATGGGCATTCTATGTGAGCAAAACACACGTGACATGTCTGGAATCAAAAGCCATAAATAATTGTGCTATTGTTTAGAAAGGGGTATGTGCATCCTGTAGTGTGTTTTCCCAGTTGCCAAAAGGGATGCTCTTTTCATACAAGCTTACCCACATACTAACACCCCTTCACATATACTTGCTGGATTCAAACCCCTACCTAGCTACGTTATGACACTAAACATGGACGCATTAGCGGAGCGTGTTATTCGCATTACTGAGAGGTTTCTTTTCTCCTGATATACTTATAGGGTGCTGACATCATCGGTGTTTAGAAAGGGGAATGGGCATCCTGTGGTGTGTTTTCACAGTTGCCAAAAGGGATGTTCTTTTCATACACACTTACCCCCCTTCACACACTTGCCATTTACTAGATTCAAACCCCTATCTACCTAGATTATGACACTAGAGATGGACGTATTAGCAGAGCACGCTATTCACATTCTTGGGAGATTTCTTTTCTCCTGATATACTTATAGGGTGCTGACATCATCAGTGTTTAGAAAGGGGAATGGGCATCCTGTGGTGTGTTTTCACAGCTGCCAAAACGGATGTTCCTTTCATACACACTAACCCCCCTTAACACACACTTGCAAGATTCAAACCCCTACCTAATTATGTTGTGACACTAGAGACAGACGCATTAGCAGAGCGCGCTACTGGGATTACTGGGAGATTTTCTTTCTCCTGATATACTTATAGGGTGCTGACATCATCAGTGTTTAGAACGGGGAATGAGCATCCTGTGGTGTGTTTTCCCAGTTGCTAAAAGGAACATTTCCCTCACACCGACTTGCACACAGACCAACCACAATCACCCACACACACACACTCTGGATAAGCTGCCATTCCCTAGGGCAAACAGCCTAGTGTTGACCTCTACACCCATATGTTTAACTGTCAGATGCACATTATTTGGTGCTGATAGCAGTGTTTGCAGGTCTTTATTGCCATAACATTTCCTGTTTGTATGAACAACTTGTGTATCTGTGGAAGATGTTTGCATATGGGGGAAATCCACTATATCATGTATGTCTCTGTAGTCATTTAAGTGTGAGCACTGGTCAGATTGCTATAATGTTGTTGGTTACTGGAATAACACGTACATATACCAGATATATGTGGCAAAATGCTAAACTGATATTTGGACTAAGTGTGTGAGCATGCCCAGTTCAGCCTTCCCATGGCATGTTGTGTGAAAGATGTCTCATTTATCAAAGTGTGTGAGCATGCCCAGTGTGAGCTTTTCATATGTTGAACTCTGCAGCCCATCACATTTGTGGATGAGTGTGAACTTCAACAAATATCTCCTGTTTATGGTTGTGTGTTCTGTGTCATGTTGTGTAGTTACTGTCCAAATGCTTTTGTGTGAACACAACAGGGATTATACTGTGCCTGCAGGGTTTGCATGGGATACTTTGCATACAATTGTCAACATCCATTCATACTGACCTAACACTGTAGTACTGTATAGTGTAGTGGTTCAGTACTTTCACTGTGGTGGACAGTATCCTGGGCTTTAGTCCTATCACTGCTTTACATTTCCATAGTGAGCACAACAGCCTGGTTAGGGTCCAGTTGTGCACATCTGACCATGTTGCATTATGTTCAGATATTAACTACTTACAACAGCCTCATCCAGCATCAGTAGTGTATTCCACAACATAGGTGTACATTGGCAAACACTACCGATGTGCCCTAGGCCATTTCTAATGCTAGTCAGAGAGTGTGTTTTTCCTTCAACACATTGTAAGTGTAGTTTGCCATGACATATGTCATGTTTAGTATACTGTGCCTCTGTCTACCCGTGACATAACAGTGATACCCAGGGTAAACCTACCATCTCCCATCCACTCATTAAGATTCCTGTTGAGGAGAATCAACGAGTGACTCTATGGATAACCTGTGCTGGTAGTTTACTCATGCGTGGGGGTGGCTTCTGTGTTATGGATAATGCAGTACAGCTTGTCCTATGTATGTCAGTGCTGGGGTTCAGGTCCCTCATGTGCATAGCTCACTGCCATTCAGATTGTATAAGGTGCAGCATGTTCATTGATTCCAGCTTGGACATGGCTTTCTACATCAGGCACAGCTTGCGTCTGGGTGGCCAGCATGGCAGTGTGTGGAGTTGCACTCTGTTTAATCAGGCAACACATTACATCTGTTCAAGCTCTTTGATACTCCTGGTGAGGTACTGTTGTGGACTTTACAGTTGATGGAGGTGTCTGCTGAGGTAAACCCACAGGGGCTGTTGTAGTCAATTGTAACGCTGATGAAGGATAACTGCAGAACCACAATGACCTCCCCTTATCTAGATGTCATAACCTTCATGATTAGGTTGGTATATGGATTGTTTCTGTTAACACTACAGCCACATGTTTGTCCAATGCAGGATATCTATCACCTTGTGTACCCAGGTCTGTCATTACATGTTAAGTATGTAATGGATTAACACCTATGTGGTAATTGGTGGTCACTTACTGTATATCCACAGAGGTTGACTATACAGTTTTCTCCATTTAACTTGCTGACATGGCTATGGCACCAGTTGTCTGTTTCTATGTGGCCCTTTTGTGGGATGCTTGTGTCAGCTGGAGTGTCAGATATGTTGGGCAGTTTGTAGTCCTCTGCAAACATGTTCAGGCACAGTCCTTACATGTTGGCCTGTACCTATGGGGCATATATACCAGACGGGGAAGATCCCAGGACCAAGCTTTGTGGGATACCCGTTATATGTGGTTTGTAGTCTGACATGGCTGCAGCATGTCTGACCATGTCATTTCTGTCGTTGGTCTGGTTTGCAACCCCTCTAGTGACATAGGGGTGTATATATAAGCTGGTGAGCATATCTATATTGAACACGTATGGTATTGTATGGAAGGCTTTGCAAGGTCCAGCTATGCTGTGTGGACCACATTGCCCTCATCAGTGACCTCAATTACTGTTTCAGCTGAGTCACACATGTTTAGGGGCAGGGTCTGCACTTAATAAACCCACACTGGGTAGGGTCGGGTGTCAATAGATCCCCAATATCTTTATGTCTGCGGTACATGCTGATCCTTTCCATAGCTGTGCAGACCAAACTTCTCAGGATTCTGTGGTGGTTGTTTTTAGTATCCATTCAGGCGACACCTTTCTTGAGAATGACCACTGTTGTTGTACACTGCTCTTTGGGTACATATCCTGTGGTAAGGCTGACATAATGTCAGGGAGGCAGCAGTCTGCTGGGAAAGATATTTTGCATTATGGGGGGGGGGGTTGCACTGCACCTGTCAGGATGTATGTTGGCAATATGTGTGTCTGTTTGGTATGTTGTTTGTAATATTTGTGTGATCCAGAGCATATCTGGGAATTCACAAAACGCTTCCTACCATCAGTTGCAGCAGCCTTGGGATTATCCTTAGTGTCCTGTACAATTTGTATCATAATAGGTTCATAGGTTCATACTAGGCTATCCACCCTAGGGCATTTGTAAGCCTAGCCACAGTGTGTGTGGCTTTTGCCACCCCTTGCTATGTGAATATTATGGCCATTTATGATTTACTTAGCTGTGCCTCTGTCTGGACATGACACAGTAAAGACCCCCAGTGTACATCTACAATTATCCATCCATTTTACAAACTTCCTGTTGAAGAGTGTCAGTGAGGAGCTCTGCCTAACATGTAGTGGTATTCTGTTCCAGGGTGTGGAGAGCCTCAGGGTTAGGTATCTGTCCCTCCAGCACATCCTATTTGATTATGTGTTGAGGTAGACATCTCTGACTCACACAGCTCTGATGGCTTTGAGTTTTCTGGGGTGGAGCATGTCCATTACTTCTGTGTTGGACATGGACTTGTACAACAGACATACAATGCCTCTGTGTAGGCAGTATGTGACTGCATTCAGCTGTGGTGTCTACAGCCAGGCAGCATATGACATATATTTGAGACCCTTTCTAACTCTTGGTGAGGTACCTTTGAGGTCTTTCTAACTGCTGCAGGTGCCAGGTAATGTACATCCCAAATGAGGCATTGTACTACATTATGGGTCTGATAAGGGAACAGTATAGGGGCACAATGACCTTTGTTGATGTAGATGTGAATCCTTTCATGATACATTGTCCAATATAGACAGTCTTCCTAGCCAAATTGGCAATGTGACTGTCACATAACAGGTTACTGTCCACTTCTGTCACTAGGTCCCTGATTACTCCTTCCATACATAATGGTTTACCACCTATGTGGTAATTTGTGTGTACCTTGTTTTGTATTTGGTGGTACATTCATACTGTCCACTGTCTTCAGGACAGCGGGATGGGGTTCCTGTGTGTGAGAGTGTGGTCTGTAGCATGCTACAGACTGTACAGCAGTCTTGCCTATGGTTAGTTGCACATGGGTGGACTGCAATGACGTAAGCATTGTCAGTTAACTGGACATATAGGTGTCTGTGCTGAATATGGATACTCACCCTCCTTTTATGTTTTGTTCCAGGTTTTGTGGCCATAACACATGATATGTGGTATTACCTGGTAGTGCTGGTGTGCTGTCACGAGGCTTGCAGCAGGTTTCTATCACTGGACAGACATCAATGTTCTCCATACTGGGGAGGGCCTCAGGAGCATGCATATTAAGGTTTACACGTCTGGCATTGATCAGCATTACCCTTCTGTTTCTTTCCAGTTTTGTTTTCTATGGTGGTGGGTTAGTCTTTTCGGCCTTGCCTACAAAAGGATCTCTGTAGGTTGCAACAGCCTTAGGCAATATCCAGAAGCCCATGGGTAACAGGTGCAAGCCATCCCTGGAACAGCAGCATGTCTCACTATGGAGTCACCTATTACAACTGTATCAGGCATGTTGTTTCTCCTTCTGTCCTGTGACTGTTTGGCACACCAGCTTTGTGTTCTATGTGTTACATGTACTATGTCTGGAGGTTGTTTTATTGGGTGTCTGCTTTGGAGGCTTGTGTTGGTGTTGTGTGTTTGTAATTAGGGCCTCTGGGAATGTTTTTGTGTTTATGTGTTTGGTTTACAGTCGTTGTAGGTCTATGTGGGACTGGGTTTGTGGTGTATGTGGTTACCTTCTCCTCCTGACTAGTTTTGACAGTACTGATTTGGGGGTGCTCAGGCTCCGGTTTGGCTACCTGGTTGCGTCTATCACATATATTTGCATTTATTGGGGTGAGTTGTTGTTGTGTGTGTACTTGGGACAGGTGTCACATTGCCTCTGGATTCACAGATTCTACTTGTTTTGCCTGGCCTTAGTGGATTGTATGTGTGGACACATTTTATTGCCATACTAGTGATCACTGATTACTTCACTTTTTAGGTTTGATCTATCATGTGGTAGCTTCCTCATTCTCTTCAATGGTTTAGTAATTGCTGGAGTCCAGCATGCCAGATGCCTGGGTGTATGGCATTGTGTCTTGTTGTTATTTGTGATTGCAGACTCCAAGCACTCTTGGCTGTGTTCATGGAATGTCTGTATAACATGTTCTGCAGTGTGTCCCATATTCTGGACTTGCACAGGGCCTTTCATGGATTCCACATTGGTTTATAGGGGTGCAAGCTATGCTTTATACATGTGTTTCACTGTGGTAATCTGGCCAGGGACTGGGGTCGGGATGTGTAACTACAGTGTGATTACTCTATGGTCTGGTCTTACCAGTGAAGGATACAATTCTCATCTTGACATCCAGTACACATATTTCTGATTATCACATCCAGTATGCTTACCCCTCTTGTGGAAGTGTTACATTTTGCATGTCCATTTTGTTTGATGGATTCTGGGAAATTTTCTACAAATGTGTCGGTGCTAGTATAATACAAAGAGTATAGTGACAAACTTCTCAAAAGCTGACTTCACACTTCTTCAGACTGAGATGGTATCCTTTAAGCCCACTGGGCCAGTGGAAACCACAACACACAATGGTGACTCCTTCACAAATGCTTTCTACGGACATCTCCAAGAAAGCATGGACCATGCAATCACAAATAAAACCAAGACCCTCTCCACCAAGGGAAAGTGGCCTGTCTGGTGGACCCCAGCCATAAATGAACTGTATCACAAAAGAAGGATACTAATGCAAAACAGAGCTAAATCTCCTAAAGGGAAGGCAGCTGTGATCAGCACTAGTAAAAGCTGCATTCTCTCATAAAGACATCCAAGGTCAACTTTGAGACAAAAATCACCAAAGACAATAAAGATAACCACAATGCCTTCTTCAGTTATGTCAGAAACCTGGGTGGGAACCCTCAGATATGCTCAGAGTTGGTACACAACAACATAAATTTCAGTGACCCGACAGATATTGGCAACATTCTGGCAGACAGGTTCAGTGCAATTTTCTCCCTCCCTCACCCCCAAAAGACGATAGTTATCACAGCTGAATGTAACCTCACTGTCATCTCAGATGTCCATGTGAGAGCCGCACTCAGCAAAGACAAAAACACAGCATCAATGGGATCTGATGGTATCCCCAGTTGCGTTCAATGTGAACTCCAAGAGGAGCTAAACCCGTATATAAAAATGATATTTAACCTTAGCCTTGCTACAGGATATGTACCTAAACACTGGCGTACAGCAACAGTGGTCCCACTCCACAAAGGAGATGCCTCCACAGACCCTGGTAACTACCACCACACAAGCTTAACCAGCCTTGTCTGCAAAGCTATGGAAAGAGTCATTATGGAGCTCTTAAACAGAGACATTGATGACCTAAAGACTCTTGATCCCACCCAGTTCAGCTTTGTAAAGGGCAGATCCTGCCTTTTGAACCTAGTTGACTATTTTGAAACTGTCATTAGGGCCATTGATGAGGGCTAAGCGGTCCACACAGCTTACCTGCACTTGGCTAAGGCCTTTGACACAATACACCACTCAGGCATCATAAACAAGCTCAACAGCTGAAATATAAATCCATATGTCACAGGATAGGTTGCAAAATGGCTAAAAAACAGAACCCATAAAGTCGACATTGCAGGTGCCTTGTCAGATTCAAAGCAAGTCACAAGTGGTGTCCCACAGGGATCTGTCCTGGGACCCCTCTTATTTGGCATTTACTTTTCAGATGTGAAAGCAAACATAGGAGGGTTGTGGCTGACACAGTTTGAAGATGACTGCAACCTAGGCACCATAGTGAATACATCAGCCGGCACACACATCCTACAGAATGCCCTCACAAAAACAGATAGCTGGTGCCAGAATCATGGCCTGAAACTGAATGCAACTGATGTGTAGTCATCCCCTTTGGGAGGAACAAAGTACCCACAAATTAACACATAGACAGCAACCCACTGAGCACAGAAAAAAATCAGACACCTGGGGACCCATGTAGATAGTGACCTCTCGTTTGACACCCATGTTGCCAAAGTGGTTAGAAAGACTTTCTATCTTGCCCACCTTATCATGAAGGGTTTTCCATCCAGATCAAAGGAGGTCATTGTACCCCTATACTTCTCCCTTATCAGGCCCATGATTGAATACAAAGCCCCATTTGGTATGTACCTCACCCAGCACTTGCAACAGCTGGAGAGACCCCAAAAGTACCTTACCAAGAGGATCAAGGGTCTACAACACATGTCATATGCTTCCAGGCTAAAGAAAATCCAGCTCTATTCAGTAGCATACCACCTACTTACAGGTGACCTATGCCTGACATACAAGACTATGTCCAATCAGGATTTGATGGACATGCTCCACTGCAAGCAATCCAAATCCACCAGAACCATGAGAGCTAAAGATTTGAACCTCAGCACATACATGTATAGGACATGCTGGAGGGACAGATTCATAATTCAGAGGCTTCTCACACTCTAGCACAGAATCCCAGTTCATGTTAGACAGAGTCCCTCACTGACTCTCTTCAAGAGAAATCTGGACAAGTGGATGTGAGATCGTAGGTTTACCCCAGGGGTCCTCCCTGTGTCACTACTAGACAGAGGCACAGTCAATTAATTTGATTAAGTAAAGGGGTCATAATGTGTCACTACTAAGTCAGAGGCACAATATTCAGAATCTATTCTGTACACTTATTACCAATATAAGGGGTGGCAATAGCCACATCACTATGGCTAGGCTTATAAATGCACTAGGGCAGATAGCCTAGTAGTAAACTATGAAACTATGAAACTATGGTGTATGTGTAGGTATTTTCAGTCAAGCAATATAATGTGGTTTGGGGGGCTTGATATCTTCATGTATTCCAACATAGGCCTGGTGCAGTTCCTGCTATTAGGACAGTGGTCTGCAGCAAGCTATATAGTGGTAGGCAGTTTTAGCCATTGGTATTTGACCATGGCTAATCCATGCTGCTTCTTGTTGTGGTACCAACATGGGGTGTGGTTATCCATGACATTTATTGCTAGTCACCCTCGTTTTGTAGCTTGTTCCATGTTTTGCAGCTGTACATCACTGTATGAGGTGTGACCTGGTAGTGTTAGGGTGCTGATGTGGGCTTTGACCCAGTTTTCTATTATAGCACTGATATCTACATTCTCTATACTGTGTGCGTTTACACTGCACGCATCTTGCTGTTTATACTTCTGGCATTGGGTAGCATTACATCAAGGTTCCTATCCCTTGTGGTACCTATGAAGGTGGGTTTGTGTTTTTGTGGTTCATGATTGGTGAGGGTGGATGATAGTCAGGGTCCTCAGGTGTGCATATGGTACATGGTGTTACATTTCTTAACACATGGCATTCATGCCTCAGGTGGTGCTGCAGGGCTGCCTCTGTCGGATGCACATACTACACTCCCTGTACATGTTTGGAAGCAGGTTGTGTCATGTTAGGCATCCCTGTTACTATATGAGTGAGTCGGAGGGGGTATCAGTCCCAGTGTTCCTACTGAGCCAGTGTATGTGCTATGTGTTGCCTCTTTGCCAAGGCCAGGGCATACTGGGCATGCCTCCTTCTGCCTACTGGGGCAAGGTCAGGTTGTTCCTCCTCCGAGTCACCCTCTGCCTGTGGTGGCCTTGGCAATGGTGGGGGTATGTTTGGCCCAGCCCTATGCTGGTCCAGCTGCAGCTGTTTCCGCAGAATCATATTATGTAGCACAGCACATATCATGATCATTTGGGTACATGTAGTTGGTGTGTACTGCAAGGCTCCACCAGATATGTCCAGACACCGGAACCATGACTTGAGCAGCCCAAACACACGCTCTATGACATTACGTGTTTGTGCGTGTGCCTCATTATGGCGTTTCTGTTCAGGTGTGTGTGCATTTCTGATGGGTGTCATCAGCCACGGCTCAAGTGCATAACCTGCATACCCCACTAGGTGTCCGTGTGGGAAGTCCCCACTGGCAAATGATTGGTACAGCTGCGTCAGATGCCAGATGTGGGAATCGTGGTAGCTCCCAGGGCAGCCAGCACACACATTCATTATTATGCCCTGGGCATCACACACGACCTGGCAGTTGATGGAGGGGAATCCCTTGCGGTTAATATAGGCTCTACCCCGCTCATCGGCTGGTGCTTTGATGCGTATAAAGTGCAGTCTATTGCACCCAGTACCTCAGGGTATCCCGCTATTTGCTGGAAGAGACGCATATTGCTGGCCACAACCTCACGGGCATTAGGGAAATATACATGATCACTGACATGTGCTGACATGGCATCCAGGAACTGGTGCAGTACCCTGGAGGCTGATGCCTGTGATATCCCCATCATACCACCAGTTGGTCTCTGGAAGGTACCTGTTGCTAGTATTCTTAGGCCAACACATACCTTGGTTTCCACTGGGATGGGTTCCCCTCTGTTGGTTCTGTGTGTGAGATGTGGCCTGCCCAGCTCAACATTTTGCTGCAGAAGGTCTCTGTCCACTCTGTAGCGCTCTACTATCTCCATCTCATGTAACCCATGGTAGGTGAACCTGGGCCTGTATACTCTTCTCCTTCTCCTCACTCTGGGTTGTCTGTCAGCATCTGCATTGTCACCACCCTCAGCAATTCGCCTATGCCTGATTATAACAGTTATGGCAGCCCCTAGCATTTCTGCTCTGAGTTCAGCTTTTTCAGTTTTCAATTCTGATAGCTTACTCCTTTCTTGCAGTATCTCTTGAGAGAAACACCCTGCACTGCTGTTTGCAGTGTTTTAAGTGCTGGGTTGGGCTTCTAGTCTACCTGTGTAATTGCCTGCTTCTAATTGTTATGACCAATTAACTCCAGCAGTATTCTCTGACAGCTTCTTTGTACTCTGGTTGTTTCCTTTTTCCTCTCTGTTTCCTCAGGGGGAGCAATGTGCACACCAGCATAAGCACGCTCACAGTGACTTAAACGCGCGCACACATACTTACACGGTTTGGACTTGGCTGATTCATGGTAAAACGTGCACACACAGCCTTATGCATCAGGCAACAGGCTTCCTGATGTTTACATTGCCTTACACATGTGCACGCCCGCGCAAACCGTTTTAAACGGTTTGCAACACGCTCCCACATGGTGAGCCTGCCTTACACGTGCGCACATGCGCGCATGCACGTATATCAAGAAAGTTTGAGTGTAGGGATAGTGTACATCCTCTATTTCTTGACTTTCCTAGTGTTCTGTTGGGACACACCTCTCACCCTGATGTCTGTCTGTCATCTGTCATGTTACACTGCTCTCCAATGTGATACATTTACTTCTATCATTCCCCCCCATGATGTCACCTACCTCTTATTCTATTCCTCCCCCTTCTGTAACTCTTACACTACTCGAAAAGTGCTCATTAGCTATGTGGCAGTGTGATTCAGTATTGTAACCCTCATTTACATAGGATTGCCTCGTAATGTTTAGTTACATCTCTTACACTGAGCTTCCCCCCCTTGGCAACCACTACACAGTGGCCATATTGTTTTTGGTCTGCTAGTCCCTGCATTGTCATTCCATGTACTACATAAAACCCACAATTGTGGGCTTATAAGCTTCGGTTTTCACTTTTAGGCAGCGCACCCTGTTTGCGTGGGTGTGCGCTGCAGTTAAACATCAAAATCCCCTGAAAAAAAAATGTTATTTTAAATAATTTTGCATCACTTTTTAATGCCAATGGCCACATATTTGGCCATTGGCATGCTAGATGACACATATGCAACCTTTATTTGGTGCTGACATAGCTCCGTTGTAAATTTTGCAGAAATGTACTCAGTTGTCAGCTGAGTACATTTCTGCAGCTAAAACGTCCGTTACACGGACTGGTTTGGGCTTCCTGGATCGCTCAAATACCTCATTTGCATATCTTTTTGCTGCAAATGAGGTATTGAGCATTTCCACGCCCAGTCCGTGTAAGAGACGTTTTAGCTGTCTCTTACATGGAGGTTTGGGCTGTTCCTGGATCGGGAGGCTTACACGGAGGCTTACACTACTCTTAAACTCCGTGTAAGCCTTCGTGAATCCTGCCCATTGTGTGTGTATGTATATATATATATATATATATATATATATATATATATATATATATATATATATAGATGTAGATATACATGTCTATCCTGTAGCAAAGGAATAGGAACAAATCCAGGAGTCTTTAAGATATTGTTTCAAATACCTTTTAAGCATATGTGAAATAGATTGTTATCTGAGGTGTGTTGGGACTGAGTTCCAAGCTTGGATATAAAATTGAGTAGAGTGCATTACCAGCAGCATTATGAACTGTGGCTGTATAGGCAAGTCATTTATCTAGAGTGTGTAAGGAGAGGGAGATATACATATGGAGGAAGTCAGAATGGCACTGACAGAAACTGTAGTAAACGATGATATTGTACAGGTCTAATCATTAAGTCCTGTGCTTTTTGATTAGGTACTTAATGCAGTTATTGTAGAATTTATCAATAAAAACAAGGGTGAGAATGGGAAGTACAAGAAAGATGTATGATTTCCAAATTTTTAGTTATGCCAGGAATATGTTTGCACACATAGAGAAGAAAGGCTGGTGAAACAGAAATTTTATACACACACACACACACACACACACACACACACACACACACACACACACACACACACACACACACACACACACACACATATATATTTTGCATAATTTATTCAGTTATGTTGGCTTAGAACTTAAGTATAAATATAATGGTTTTAGAAAAGTACAAGGATAAGTGAGCTGTTTTTTAATGCTATGCAAATAAAGTTTCAGAGTATGAGCTTTGCAGAATGGTAGTTGATAGAGAACTTAAAATGAAGTTATTTTTGACTGAAAATAAATTATTAAACATGGAAAGGGTATGTTATGTCATTAAGGAAGAATGCTTCTTAAATTAAATCAGTATTATTAAGTAGGATATTTATTTAGGAAATGTTTTTCTCTTCCATGACTCTTCAGAAGTAGAATGGGTGATGATTTGCTTACTATTGTGGGATTCAAGACTATACTATAGAATGGGCAATATTGCACCTTTAAGGAGAAAACTGGATGTGTTTGCATTTGTTGCAGTCTATACTGTGTTTAGCAGCTTTACATCTGGGGGGGTTTGATTTTTAAATGTCATTTAATTTTG